>NW_022196895.1:83958737-83963173 GCF_008632895.1 Mastomys coucha
CGGTTCTGGCTTTAATCTCTTGAGCTGGCTCCAGACCCCTGGTGAGCCGAGCCGAGTTGCTGTCTAGAGTGTTCATTGAGACCCCTCAGTGAGTTCAGCAGGACCGGCACACACACATATACACACACATTAATTTAAAGCAGTTCAGAGTTAAAAACAAATGACAGAGTTAACAAGGTGATTTCCTGATTATATTACATGACCTCATGAAATTTGAATCAATTAATAGCTAAAGTGAAAATGAGAGGCTTTGGTGAGAGCAGGGAAATATGGGTAAAGATTTCAATGATCCAATGGATGCTTCCCTTGCAGGTAGAATTGATGAGGCTTCACAGGGAGGGGATCAGTATGCTGTAGTGTTTGTTTGGTTTCTGTCCATGTCCCATTTGATAACACTGACATGTGACTGTTTGCATAAGTTGTCTACCTTCCCATTTCACCCTTATCTACAATAAGAATTTAAGGGAATTCTTTAAGGTGACTTTCTAAGATGGGACCAGCCAGGAGGCAAAGGCCACAGAAGCAGCAGGGAAGCTGGGACAGGATCCTTCTACCTCCATCTACAAGGAGGAGGGAAAGTGGATCCACAGCCCCCTGTGTACCTTTCCCTCAGCTGAGAGCTTGTATCCAGGGAGTGCTCTAACCACAAGACTCAGGAAGGAAAGCTGATCCACAACACTCTGCACCTGGGTTTTACCAGAGGAGAATGGATCTCCCAGAAGTGCTGACACAGGCTTACAGACCCACAGGAGGAACAAACTCCAGCCAGAGACAGCAAGAACATCTAACACCAGAGATTACCAGATGGCAAAAGGAAAATGCAGGAATCTTACCGATAAAAACCAAGACTACTTAGCATCATCAGAACCTAGTACTCCCACCACAGCAAGTCCTAGATACCCCAAGACACTGGAAAAGCAAGATTTGGATCTAAAATCATATCTCATGATGGTGATAGAGGAATTTAAGAAGAACATAAATAACTTCATTAAAGAAATACCAGAGAATACAGGCAAACAGGTTCAAGCCCTTAAAGAGGAAACACGAAAATCCCTTAAAACATTACAGGAAAGCATAACAAAACAGGTGAAGGAACGAAACAAAACCATCCAGGAGCTAAAAATGGAAGTAGAAACAATTAAGAAATCAAAAAGACAGACAATTCTGGAGATAGAAAACCTAGGAAAGAAGTCAGGAATCATAGATGCAAGGTATTACCAACAGAATACAAGAGATAGAAGAGAGAATCTCAGGTGCAGAAGATACCATAGAAAACATTGACACAACAGTCAAAGAAAATGCAAAATGCAAAAAGCTCCTAACCCAAAATATCCAGGAAATCCAGGACACAATGGACAGACCACACTAAGGATAATAGGTATAGAAGAGAGTGAAGACTTCCAACTTAAAGGTCCAGTAAATATCTTCAACAAAATTATAGAAGAAAACTTCCCTAACCTAAAAAAAGAGATGCTCATGAGCATACAAGAAGCCTACAGAACTCCAAATAGTTTGGACCAAAAAAGAAATTCATCCTATCACATAATAGTCAAAATACCAAATGCACAAAACAAAGAGAGAATATTAAAGGCAGTGAGGGAAAAAGGTCAAGTAACATATAAAGGCAGACCTATCAGAATACACCAGATTTCTCAACAGAGACTATGAAAGCTAGAAAATCCTGGGTAGATATCATACAGACCCTGAGAGGATACAAATGCCAGCCCAGGCTACTATATCCAGCAAAACTTTCAATTGTCATAGATCAATAAACCAAAGTATTCCATGACAAAGTCAAACTTGCACAATATCTTTCCACAAATCCAGCCCTTCAAAGGACAATAAATGGAAACTCTAACACAAAGAGGGAAACTACATCCCAGAAAAAGCAAGAAAGTAATCTTCGAACAAAACTAAAACAAGATATCCACATGAACAGAATTCTAACTCTAACAACAAAAATAACAGGAAGCAACAATTACTTTTCCTTAATATTAATAGATATATTAATATCAATGGACTCAATTCCCCAATAAAAAGACATAGACTATCAGACTGGGTATGTAAACAGGACCCAACATTTTGTTGCATACAGGAAACCCACCTCAGTGACAAAGACAGACACTACCTCAGAATAAAAGACTGTAAAACAATTTTCCAAGCCAATGGTCCCAAGAAACAAGCTGAAGTAGCCATTCTAATATCAAGTAAAATCGACTTTCAACCTAAAATGATCAAAAAAGATAAGGAGGGACACTTTATATTTATCAAAGGTAAGATCTACTAAGATGAACTCTCAATTCTGAACCTCTATGCTCCAAATGCAAGGGCATTTACATTCATAAAAGAAACTTTACTAAAGATCAAAGCACACATTACACAGCACACAATAGTAGTGGGAGACTTCAATACCCTACACTTTGCAATGGACAGATCATGGAAACAGAAACTAAATAAAGACACAGTGAGGCTAACAGAAGTTATGAAACAATAACTTGGTCAAGGAAGAAATAAAGAGAGAAATTAAAGACTCTATAGAGTTTAATGAAAATGAAGCCACAACATACCCAAACTTATGGGACACAATGAAAGCAGTCCTAAGAGGAAAACTCATAGCTCTAAGTGCCTCCAAAAAGAAATTGGAGAGAGCATCTACCAGCAATTTGACAGCACATCTGAAAGCTCTAGAACAACAAGAAGCAAATTCACCAAAGAAGAGTTGAAGGAAGGAAATAATCAAACTCTGGGCTCAAATAAACCAAATAGAAACAAAAAGAACTATACAAAGAAATAACCAAACTAGAATCTGGTGAGAAATCAACAAAATAGACAAATCCTTAGTCAGACTAACTAGAGGTCACAAAGACAGTATCCTAATTAACAAGATCAGAAATGAAAAGGGAGACATAACAACAGAAATCCAAACTGAGGAAACTGAGAAACTGAGGAAATCCAAAAAATCATGAGATCCTACTACAAAAAGCCTATACTCAACAAAACTGGTGAACCTGGATGAAATGGACAATTTTCTAGAGAGATACCAGGTACCAAATTTAAATCAAGATGAGATAAATGATCTAAACAGTCCCATATCTGCCAAAGAAATAGAACCAGTCATTAACAGTCTCCCAACCAAAAAAAAAAAAAAAGCACAGGACCAGATGAGTTGAGTGTAGGGTTTTATCAGACCTTCAAAGAAGACCTAATACCAATACTCCGCAAATTATTCTACAAAATAGAAACAGAAAGTACTCTATCCAACTCATTCTATGAAGCCACAATTACTCTGATACATAAACCACAGAAAGACCTAACAAAGAAAAAAAATTTAGACCAATTTCCCTTATGAATATCAATGCAAAAATACTCAATATAATTCTTGCAAACCAAATCCAAGAACACATCAAAACAATCATCCATCATGATCTAGTAGGCTTCATCCCAGGGATGCAGAGATGGTTTTATATAGGGAAATCCATCAACACAATTCACTATATAAACAAAATCAAAGAAAAAAAAACATGATCATCTCATTAGATGTTGAGAAAGCATTTGACAAAATCCAATATCGCTTCATGATAAAAGCCTTGGAAAGACCAGGAATCCAAGGCCCATAACTAAACATAGTAAAAGCAAGCATACAGCAAACCAGTAGCCAACATCAATCTAAATGGAGAGAAGCTTGAAGCAATCTCACTAAAATCAGGGACTAGACAAGGCTGCCCACTCTCTCCCTACCTATTCAATATTGTACTTGAAGTCATAGCCAGAGCAATTAGACAACAAAAGGAAATATCAAGGGGATACAAATTGGAAAGGAAGTAGTCAAATAATCACTATTTGCTGATGATATAATAGTATACTTAAGTAACCCCAAAAATTCCACTAGAGAACTTCTACATCTGAAAAACAACTTCAACAAAGTGGTGGGATATAAAATTAATTCAAGGAAATCAGTTGACTTCCTCTACACAAAGGATAAAAAGGCTGAGAAAAAAATTAGGGAAACAACACCCTTCACAATAGCCACAAATAATATAAACTACCTTGGTGTGATGCTAACTAAGCAAGTAAAAGATGTGTTTGACAAAAATTTCAAGTCTCTGAAGAAGGAAATTGAAGATCTCAGAAGATGGAAAGATCTCCCATGCTCATGTATTGGCAGGATTAATATAGTGAAAATGTCCATCTTGCTGAAAGCAATCTACAGGTTCAATGCAATCCCCATCAAAATTCCAACTCAATTCTTCACAGACTTAGAAAGAGCAATTTGAAAATTCACCTGGAATAACAAAAAAACTAGGATAGCGAAAACTATTCTGAACAATAAAAGTACCTCTGGTGGATTCACCATCCCTGACTTTAAGTTGTACTACAGAGCAATTGTGATAAAAACTGCATGGTATTGGTACAGTGACAGGCAAGTGGATCAATGG
>NW_022196895.1:83963349-83995344 GCF_008632895.1 Mastomys coucha
AAAAAAAAAAAAAAAAAGAAAGAAAAAAAACCCAGCATTTTCAACAAATGGTGCTGGCTCAACTGGCAGTCAACATGTAGAAGAAAGCAAATCAATACATTCCTATCTCTTTGTACAAAGCTCAAGTCCAAGTGGATCAAGGACCTCCACATAAAACCAGATACACTCAAACTAATAGAAGAGAAAATGGGCAAGAGCCTCAAGCACCTGGGCACAGGGGGAAATTTTCTGAAGAGAACACCAATAGCTTATGCTCTAAGATCAAGAATTGACAAATGAGACCTCATTAAATTACAAAGCTTCTATAAGACACTGTCAATAGGACAAAATGTCAACCAACAGACTGGGAAAAGATCTTTAACAATCCTACATCTGATAGAGATTTAATATCCAATATATACAAAGAACTCAAGAAGTTAGACTCCAAAGAACCAAATAACCCTATTTAAAAATGGGGTACAGAGCTAAACAAAGAATTCTCAAGTGAGGAATACCGAGTAACTGGAAATGTTCAACATCCTTAGTTGTCAGGGAAATGCAAATGAAAACAACCCTGAGATTCCACCTCACTTGAGTCAGAATGGCTAAGATCAAAAATTCAGGTGACAGCAGCTGCTGGAGAGGTTGTGGAGAAAGAGGAACACTCCTTCTTTGCAGGTGGGATTGTAAGCTGGTACAACCACTCTGGAAATCAGTTTGGCAGTTCCTCAGAAAATTGGACATAGTACTACCAGAGTACTCAGATATACCACTCCTGGGCATATACCCAGAAGATGCTCCAACATGTAATAAGGACACATGTTTCCACTATGTTCATAGCAACCTTATTTATAGTAGCCAGAATCTGGAAACAACCCAGATGTTCCTCAACAGAGGAATGGATACAGAAAATGTGGTACATCTACACAATGGAGTACTACTCAACTATTAAAAACAATAGATTTATGAAACTCTTAGGGAAATGGATGGATATGGAGAATAACATCCTGAGTGAGGTAACCCAATCACAAAAGAACACACATGGTATGCACTCTCTAATAAGTGGATATTAACCCAGAAAATCAGAATACACAAAGTACAAACCAAAAACCACAAAAAAACTCAAGAAGGAAGACCAAAGTGTGGATACTTTATTTGTTCTTAAAAGGGGGAACAAAATATCCATGGAAGGAGTTGCAGAGACTAACTATCGAGCAGAGACTGAAGGAAGGACAATGCAGAGACTGCTCTACCTGGGAATCCTTCTTATATTTAATCATCAAATCCAGGCATTATTATGGATGCCAGCAAGTGCTGGGTAACAGGCGCCTGATATTTTTGTCTCCTGAAAGGCTCTGACAGTACCCGACTTTTACAGAAGTAGAGGCTCACAACCATCCAATGGACTGAGTACAGGGTCCCCAGTGAAGGAGCTATCGAAAAGAGCCAATGAGCTAAAGGGTTTGCACTCCCATAGGACGAACAACGATATGAACTAACTAGTACCCTCAGAGCTCCGAGGGACTAAACCACCAACCAAAGAGTACACATGGTAGGGCTAAAGAGCTCCAGATGCATATGTAGAAGAGGATAGTCTAGTTGGTCATCAATGGAAAGAGAGGCCCTTTGTCCTGTGAAGGTTCGACATCCCAGTGTAGGGGAATGCCAGGGCCAAGAAGTAGAAGAGTGTGGGTTGATGAGTGGGGGGAGGGGGGAGAGAATAGGTTTTTTTTCTTTTTCTTTCTTTTTTTTTCAGAGGGGAAGCCATGAGAGAAGATATCATTTGATATGTAAATAAAGAAAACATCTAATAAAAATAAGAATAGGTTTAAAAATAAAAACTAAAACAAAATAATTTAAGGGAAAATTAAAATGAAGATTGTGACAATAAAATGTCTATAACTAACATGACCATGCTATACACAAACTCCTCTTTCCATGGACTACTATTTTGATGATTCTTTTCTAATGATCAGTGTTAAAAATTTGTACGCTGGGCAGTGGTGGCGCACGCCTTTAATCCCAGCACTTTAGAGGCAGAGGCAGGTGAATTTCTGAGTTCGAGGCCAGCCTGGTCTACAAAGTTAGTTCCAGGACAGCCAGAAAAAAAAAAGTTTCTTTAGAAAACAAAAAAGAACAATACAAAAGGGAGGAAGGAAAAGAGAGAGGGAGGAAGGAAAAACAGAAGACCTACACAGAGAAGTCTATTGTAAGTCATATGAGGACAGAATAGCTTCTTTTCATTACCATTTCACTTGAAGAGAATCTTTTCTGCAATTATGATGGGTTTGTTAGACTTAATTCCAAACCTTCCATCTACCAGCCATCAGGCTATAGATTCTATTTAATACAGCTTGCATTAAGGCTAGAAGTTCCCAGATTTCCCAGTCAAATGGCACCAAACTTAATATAAGAAATAATTTTCTAAAGTGAAAGTCAAATAGCAACATATGAGAATTGATTTCTACCCATCACAAAACAATGCAAATAATCTTGACTCTGTCTGTGCACAGATACTTTCTAATATAATTTACTTATAAATACAATTTTAACTAATTATAGCCTTATGAAATTTGTTTTGCCATTTATTTGGTACAGAAATATAACAATCATCAATTGTATACACATAAAGATTTTGTTTAAATAATTTGTAAACAATTGGATATCGTATATAAATAAGCATTAAGCTCAAATCAGGAATATCTTCATGTGTTTCCACCACATCATATAGTTTTAAAAGAAAGGCAAACCAAGATATAATATGTCCACATATAGTACATAATTTATAATAAGTTTAATTTCTGTTCATAAATGTAGAAAAGAGTCTATTTGGAAAGAGGAAGGGAATTAGTTGGAGATGGGAGGGACAAGAGAGGAGACTCATGAGAGAAAGTGAATGTAATCAGAAATTATTGCCTATTTATAAAAATGAGATAGGAAGCTAATTATACATGTATTAAAAACACATGCTAATAAAAAGTTTGGAAATGCATAGGTATTTCCCTAAAATGAATCTTTAAAAATGGCTAATTTCTTTGGATGAATTTCTCCTAATCATTGATGTGTTATCAATATTGGTAACAAGTCCCTACTTGGAACATAGTTTTGTGTTGTGCCTTCTATAAAAGCATGTTTTACAATGAATAGATTTAGACTGTGGCGAATTGATATGAAGATTCAAATATATGATCCTCAGACACTCATAGAAAGTCATGATTGGAGTAAGCATTTGTACTCAATGCCAAATGGTACATTTTCTCCAGGGACCTATCCCTTGATAGATTAGCTTATCCCCAAAGCTCTAAATAAGATATGTACATACAAATAGACTAAATGGACTTGGTATGCAAGGTGAGTGTGTGTGTGTGTGTGTGTGTGTGTGTGTGTGTGTGTGTGTGGTGTAACCATAGTAATTAAAGAATGTCATGAATTAAGAGGAACTGGGGTGACATGGGAGGAATTAAAATGGGGAAAAGAGGGGAGGGAATGATATACATAAAGAATTCATACATGAAATTTAAAGTAAAACAAAAGCAAAAGGTTGAAATTTGGAATATTTTGGTATGAGAATTGGAAATTTCTATCAATACATATATAATGCATTATATATATTAGTATATTTGATATTCACATTCCTTCATATGTTGTTTAAATATAAAGTAAGCTGTACAGATGAACACCACCAGCAAGGGAGTGGCAGGATTTCATTAGTAAACCATGTGCAAGTCATGCTGAGATTCTCTCAGGTAAGGTGCTGCATAATCCTAACTTATAATGTTGAATTATTAGATCCTAAAAACCCACGAAATTAGCTCTCTATGTTTAACTAGGAGCCAACCGAGTATTTGTAGGCTAAGATGAAATGTGCACACTGAGATTAATGTATGTAACTGTCTTTTTATATAAACAAAAGAAAACAGAGCTTAGGTTTTTTTCACTGGTATAATGTCGTTTTGAAAGCACTGTGTTTCTCAAGGGCCATGGATAACAGCACTACATCCATCTTTGTCAATTTCATAGAGGAGTCATTAGTGAAATGTCACCTTCTGAGGCTTTCACACCTTGAGTACAGAAAGTTTTTAGTTTAAAAAAAAAAGTAGCTACAATAAAAAAAAAAAAAACAGTGTCTAATTGCAGCAGGCATTGAAACTGTGCCACAGACACATTTTGCTATTGTGAGAAATATTAAGTGTGTCAATACTGTTGCTGTAACTGTTGCTGCTATTATTATGTCCCTGGAAATTTACCTCATCTACCCTCCTTTTTTAGTATTCAAGTGTCTGTAAAATACTGTACTATTGCAAATGCAAATCCATAGACTGTCACCTGAGAGAAATAACACTGCATTAGTTTCCCAACTATACTTGATTGCAAATTGTTTTGTTGCCTTTTGAAGGCCAAGGTTTGAGAAACCAAAAACCATTCCAAAGAGATGTTATTCCCCATTATACTACACAAATTCAAAATAAGGAGCAAAATCAAAGGGTGAATAACTCATACATCTTTAGAAAGATTCAGATGTCTGTGTTTGCAAACTTTTTGACAGCTAAATCAACCCCAAATACAGGATTACAAGATGACAGCTATTGTAGAGAGTAACTGAATTTAGTTCTCAGAGAGCAATTTCCCCTTTCTAACTAGTTTCAATAATTTTACCTAATTTCAAATATTTTAAAAGGCCTAAAATGGGAAAGAAAGCCTATAAATCCAGTCATAATCCTGCTAACTGTTTATTTTTGTTGAATGTCTATTTTCTAAGGACTTTGTTAATTATTCATTGGGGCTAGAGTTGTGTGACAGCCACATACAACAGCCACTGATTGTATGTCTCAGCAAGTTTTGAAACACATAGTGGCTGCCTATTTACTGAGCTCATTTGGCAAGTCCAGTTGTCAGTTCAACATATCATGAGCACAAAGAGAAGCAATGAGGCAGCGGTCTCAGCCTGAGACTATTGCAGTCTCATTGCAGGGAAGAAGTATGAAAGTCCTGTGATTGGTGCTGAGTGTGTGGACGCAGAGTGTGCACTCTGCCTTCTTTTGACATTCTGTCGTTTTCTTCATGTTGCTGTAACAATGCAACACAAAGTTCTTGGCTTAAAACAAATTCTCTTATAAGCTTCTGATACACAGAATCACTTTCACCATTGTAAAATGGATCTCTAGTTAAGGTTTTTCCTTTCTGGATCTTCCAGCCATAGAATATTTCTATATCTGTTGATCTTCTGTAGAACATTCATAATTTGTGCTCATAGATCAATCTTTCATCTTAAAAGCCAGATGTGCCACAGATTCCCCCTTCTCTGGCACCTGGTCCACTTTAATATCTTCTATCTTTGAAGATATAATAATCTGATACTTCTACAATCCTTTTACAAGGACCAATTAGATGACACTGAGCCAAACCAGATTTTTCATTTGTAATTACTTATTTTGATTTCCTTTGTTGTACTTGCAAAGATCATTTATTCACATAAATAACATACATGGATATTAGAAATTAAGACAGTTATTGGAAAGGGCAATATAGATAGCATAGATATATTATGAATGACTTTTTGCATACCTTGAAATTTTTGAAGTTGGCAGTAATCCTTTGGAATTTCTGTAAGTCATCTATTTATCTATCAGACCTGTGCATCTTCTGTAATCTTGAGAATTTTTAAATCAGATATAAATGGATAACTTTTGTAAAATGAAACTACAATATAAATCACCATATTGTTGATAATGATAACTATTTAAGTTTAAATGTTCCATATTAGTTCTCTAAAATACACTTATGTAATTATTTTAGTATTAAACTACAATTGCAAATTATTTGAATACTATTACCAATTTTTAGCACCGTACGTACACACACACACACACACATATGCACCCCCCCACACACACATACACACACACACACATATAAATGCATATATTGACATACCTAGCCATCAAAGAGAACTTGTGGTAAAAGAAGCCCCCACCCCCACACACACATAAAGATATCTACATATGTGCTCCAGTCAAAATGTTTTGTTTAACTAGTTTGCAACAACACACAGTGTTTAATTGATGAGACTTGGGGTTCTGTGCCTAGCATTGCTTGAAGTTTATGTAATTCCTTTATTATTGAGGTTGAGGGCAGCAATTCTCTTGATAGTATAAATTAATGAAATGCTGCAGAATTCTAATTGATGGCTTTCTCAAATGTCTTCAGAACCATTAATATTCTCTCTGCAGAGGCTGATAATCTCTGGAAATTTCATGGCATCTTCACATGTTGAGACAGATGTTCTGAAATAATTTTCAATTATGTGTCAGTTTTTGGCAGTGTGAGGTAGATGGGGAAGAGAGAACAGAAAACAAATTCCAATATGCTGTTTTATTTCTATTGGGTCTGCAACTTGGAAAGGGCTCTGGAATCATGGGGGCAGTTCCTATGGTAGGCCCTCTCCCATTAGATATCAGCATATATCACATGGGCACGTTCTTTGATCAGAAAACAAATTAGCTTGTCTAGCATGGAGTAATAAACCAGTTATTTTGCATGTTTGTTTCCACCTTTGAGAATCATTTTTTTTGAATGTATGTGTGAGAGTTATATATGAATAGATAAGATACAGGTTAAAAAAACTTTCCTGAGAGAAGTCCAGGTCTAGTGAGAAAGGAGCCATGGCTATATTACAACATAATTAGTGTTGTGATTCCTGCGAACAGGTTGTGTTAAATGTATACTAAAAAGATCATCTAAATTCAATTCTTAATAAGGGAATTTCTTCTCAAGAAATTGAGTTTTGAAGGACTAACAGGGAAATTCATCCTAGGAAGGACAAGCACGGCTATAACGGCTGATGGGAGCTGTGATATGTCAGGACAGCTTGGATTATCAAGGACTATACCACTTTGCTCTGTGAAAGGGAAAGGAAGGTATAGGGATGCAGCAGCTGCAGCTACACAAAAGGGACACTGAAGACTTTTGGTTTTTGGTTTGGGGGTTTTGTTTTGTTTTGTTTTTGTTTTTGTTTTTTATTGTTGTTGTTTTGTTTTGTTTTGTTTTTAGTAAGCCAGCTCGATATCCTGGAGTACTCAAAACAGGGAGTTATAAAGGTTCAGGATATGCATTAGAAGGCCACTTTTGGTTCCTAGGGGAGGAGTGGAGTGTGTGTCATTTGACCAACCCAGTGTGTTCCCACCTTCCCTAGACTAGGACATATCCTGGGAGAGTGAACTAGATAGAACTTTATATCAGAGTTGTTAGACTCTGCTCTACCATGGGTCTACAACTATGAGTTCTCCATAGAAGGAGAAAGGAGCAAGCTAAAGGTCTGTAATGTTTCTTTCTGGCTTCCTGACTGCTTATCCAAAGTTCATGCTATCTCTTGCCCAAGTTAGGACACCTGTTGGCTTGCTCCAGGGGGTACTGCCTTGCTCTTTGCTGCCAGACTAACGTTATCTATGTCTTCCCCTGCCAAGAGCTGTTTACCTGGTTCCTTAAAAACAGGTTTGTTTCCACACACCTCCCCCAGGAGGGGAAACTGGGAAAGGAGATATCATTTGAAATGTAAATAAATAAAATATCTAATAAAAAATTAAAAAATAAAAAATAGAAAAATAAATAAATTTTGAAAACGTAAATGAACCACTTTATAGTCTGCCAATGTGGTTACAGAAAACATTTTTACTCTCATAACAGTGTCTTTACATACATACATTACATACATTTTTACCCTCAAAACAGTAAGTATCTTTACATACATCTCAGAGATGAAAAGGCCTTAATTTTAACTTATGTAATTTACTAAGGATTCAGTAACTGGGACAGACAGAAATATAGCATGCCTCCCTGTTTAGATGAACAGTTCCTTCTCATTCCCTCCCTACTGGTAGACTTAATTAATTACTTCTAGTAGTCACCTGGGTGGAAATACCTGCCCATCAGACTGGGACCTCAAACATTACCAGTCTTCCATGGTAACACTGCCTTTGAACAAAATCTGGTGTGGTTTTCAGATGAAACCATGAAGTTAGTTATGACCTGTATAGCACCACAATTAATTAATAATCAAGGGTCCCTTGGCAATCACTCTAGTTTGACAAAACCCAGTTATATATTCATTTTTATATTAAAATATATTAGTATATTTTTAAAATATGATGTGCATATTTCACCTTTAAAAGTCTTTCAGACAGAGAGATGTAAAGCCTATCGGAGGAAATTCTGTAACCTTATCATTTGTATTCAATATAAATTATGATAAACAATTCACTTCTAAGGGAAGTAGTTCACAAATGACAAAAATATAAATCAAAACTAAGATATATAAAAGATTGTTCTTTCACTCTAAGCAGAGTTAGTATTATATTTCCAATTATCCACAAGTTCAAAAATTATTTAACTTGCATACATAGAGCAGTTTTATGTTTTATCCCAGTGTGGATGCTATATTGCAATAATACTATATTGCATGTAAAATGTCAATCAATTACTCCCTTAATTGCTAATGCACCAACTGGCCATTTTCAAATATCTCTTTCTTATATTGTTATAGCTCTTACCTCAGCCATTAGTTATCTTCTCATCAAAACACTTGATAAGATCTTCAAAACACATGTGAAACTCACAGCCCTGCAAAACACCTAAAAAACAGATACAATGACACCTAGTGGTCTTGTAAAAAATACATTATTTTTTTCTAAAAGCCTAATAGATTCAATGAGTATACAGAGAAAATAACTGTGAAAATTGAAGGATTTCAAGCTTAAATTTTGAGGCTGATGTTTTTTGCTCTCTAAGTATGTATGTCCTCTACTTATTTAACTTTACATCCCACAGGGGACAAGTTGAACTGATTGCAGAATGATTTGTCTTCTTACAAAGCTTTTGTATGCTGAAGGAATACATTTAAACTTGAAATATAAAGGAAAAGCAGAGGAAGCATTCCACAAACACTAATCTAAATTTGAATAAATCAATAAGATATAACGTTACAAGTCCCTGGCTGTTGGTGTTTAAAGCACAGAAAATTTCAGACTCTTCAAATTTTCTTCTTTTTAAATTCGTGACTATTACAGTACACTAAATGAGTATTTCAGATCCTTTTGCTGCAATGTTTACTAATAAAGACATAGCCATCTTCCATGGTCCTCTGAAATGAATTTGAAAAGCCAAATTCTTCAGGATAGTAATTTAGGTGGTAGGAGTTATTCAAACGATGACAGATTCATTATAGAAAAGATGACATAATCTTACGTACCATACTGAAATGTCAACTTCTATTAAAATAGCTGCCCAAAATGACCTCAAAAGTTGATTTTACTTTCTCTTTGGCGGTTCCTGAAATATCCACCTTTTGTCATCCTAAAGGGAGAATATACACAGGATATAATTCTTAGTTCAAACAAATAATCCTCACATCAAATGGGGAAGATGTGTATCCTTTTGCTGTCATATATCACTGGGAGGAAAAAAAGCACAACTTAACTTGGAATAAAGTCTCACAAGGCACATGGGCAAATTCTACTGTGAAGTTTTGAGATCTGAGTTTTGTGGGATTGAATGTAAAGCACTGCCTCTCTACTTGTGTTCCTCCAGTGGCTGCCTGAACACAGGATCCCACAGATAGATATGTGGCTCAGGAGCCTCAACAGAGGAGCCCTCAGATATGTGGCTCAGGAGCCTGAACACAGGATCCCTCAGATATGTGTCTCAGGAGCCTGAACACAGGATCCCTCAGATATGTGTCTCAGGAGCCTGAACACAGGATCCCTCAGATAGATATGTGGCTCAGGAGCCTGAACACAGGATTCCTCAGATATGTGGCTCAGGAGCCTCAAATGTTCTGAGATTCTCCGGTGTTTTGTGATAACATGCTGTTGACACTGTCTAGCTTAGAAGTAACATGTATTGTTTATCTTATTGTCTTTTAATTTTACTGAACTATAATACTTCCTAATTTTATTAACATTCCAAACATGTAAATTCAGCCAATGTAAAATTTATTTAAAGTTTCAGGAAATGGTAATTTTTTTTTTATTAAAAAGTTCTCATTTTTTACAGCACAGTAACTTTAATTATAATTAGCTATATCTCACTTGCAGTCCAGTCTTTATCCCACTCCCAGTCTACCTTCTGACTGTTCCACATCCCATACCTCCTGCCCCCATCTCCAAGAGGACGTCTCCACTCCCCCACCCCCACCTCCACCTCACCAGACCTCCCCACTGCCTGGGCCTCAAGTCTCTTGAGGGTTAGGTGCATCTTCTCTCACTGAGTCAAGACCTGGCCGTCCTATGCTATATGGAAGGGGAGAAGAGAACATGATCAGGTATTGGGGATGGGGAAAACAGGTAAAGCATATTTCATAATATAAATATGAGACTTAATACCTACCATATAGGAAGGGTATTTATCATCCATTTCTAAAGATTATTAGCTTATATGAAATAATATTACCATTAACTACATAAAGGAGGTTTCATTGATTACAGAGACATATTTAGAGAGATGTGGGAAAAGCTTCACTTTGTTTGAAGACACATAATAGTGAGTTGGGGATCCCACTGGAGACAGTTACAATCTCACATTAATAATATACCTCTTTTAAGCTTCTAGCTTCTCATGAGAAGTACATATGAAACAGGACAAAAGGTCTTATATCAACATCTTATTATCTTCATCTTAGAAAAGTAAAAACTAGTTTTGCATACCTATAGGTGTCCAGGAGAAAGGAGGCTTAAGTGCATTCTTAGGCAGGGGAATCAGTTCTCCAAGCATTTGATAGAAACAGAAAGACCTCCTTGAGTCTACCCTATTACAGCTGCCCATCAACAGCAGTCACTGGACCTGGACTAAAACCGTGTGTCCTCTCATTGTAGGTCAGAAAGACCTTGGAGAGAATTGCAGAGAGCTGCATATCTACTCACAAAATGATGCCTCTAATGACAAGTCACTCTAGTTTTCCAGGCTTGCATCTCAGTGCAAGCAATTGTAGCAAGTTTCCATACTACACTATCACTCGAACATAAGTATTTAGAACAATGAAATTTGGTTATTTTCACAACTGTAGTTGAGAAAACTTGTAGATTCCCAATACTAAATCATGAAAGGAAAGACCACGTACATCCAGCCACCATTTTAAACCAGGCATATTCAGTTTTAGCTTAGTAAGCGCTAAGCACTGCTTAAAGTAGGCACATAAAACATACAAATATGTATAAACCCAGATACAGGTAACTAAATTGTTCCATTTCACAGTGTTAAGATAATGTAATACAGTGAACCATCCTGGATGATCTTATTCTTTCAAACAAAATTCAAATATATCTTTTATATCTTTCTGATAGGTTAAGACGGGACTCAGCTTGTTGTCTTGTAATAAAGCCACTGATGACCTGATGATTTTTCAGGTCTTGTTGACCAGTAATATTGTATATAGGTCACATCATTCAATTTGGGATTTTGACTCTTCCTGGATCCTTCAAATAATTCTTGTGTGTTTGTTTTCTTTATTTTTGTTGCTTTAAATTTAATTTGAAATAAATATCTGCCACAAGTATCAATTTGTCCACTTTATAGAGGGCTTCAGTAATTAATCATCACTATTTCATTAACCAGAAAAGAGACATCTCTTGCTGAGAATAATCAGATACCTACATTTTGTTTATCCAAATAGCTGTGATAGTATTGATTCAGTATATTTTGTCAATTTGTATTCAATATAAACTTATTTGAATGGATCCACACATAAAATATTTCTTATAAATGATAAACAATTTCTGCTCATTGACTATTATATAGGAACTATTAGGAGAAAAAGGTGAAGAGTGAGTAACAAATTATAATATTTCAGGTTGCAATTTGCAAAGAGTTGTGTGCAGCTACTTAAAGGAACATCTCCTTTCACAAAATCTAATTAATTACTCATTTTTTCACACAACTATGGCAATGTCATGGGTTGCTTTGCTATTGACAGAAACCTGTTATGTAAATCACTGTGACTTTATCTTCTAATAATGACTTTTAAAAGCTCAAGTGTAAGCTGCTCCCTAACAAAAATGTCCTCTACTTCTTTGCTAGCTTGAAAGGTTATTGCTTTGAAGGGGTCATGCAACAGATTTGAGGCTAGGTACTATGAAGAGAGCCTGTGAGAGGCTATTGGTGAAGCCGAGTTGTAGTAGAAGACCTCAGTATATTGGAGATGCTGATATCATGGGGTGATCACCAAGAACAGCAGCAGCAGTGCAGTGGATCAACCTGAGCTTGGAGTGCCACAGAGAGCAGAGCTGGAGAAGTAAATCCAGCACTTTGGAGGAACCTATAAGATCATGCGTGGATCCCAGACTTTGAAACAAGAAGCTGTAACCCTGAAGTACCCATGGAGACCCCAAGATTTTTGAGGTGCCTCAGCCTTGGGCTATCTGCTGAGGAAAGCTGATAATAGGGAGTGAAAGCACCCCAGGAAAAACAAAGTTTGATGCAGTCAACAAAGATGAAAGAGGAGTTGGAGATCTGAAGACTGCTTTGACATCAGCCATGGAGATGAAGAGTTGGAGTTTGCCCTGATGCTTTCCTGTCTTGCTTTGGGGATTACAGTTAAGTAACTGGATGAATCTCAGAGTAGATCTCGAACTTTAGATTTTTAACATTGTTGACACTGCTATAGACTATGGGGACTCTGGACGTTGGACTAAATATATCTTCTATTATGCTATGTTTAGGTATGGCCCCCATCGACTCCTTTGTTTGAACAAGTCTATGGGGGCCAGGGAGTGATATGTGATTGTTTGTGTATGCTAAATTCAGTAAGTGGCACTGTTAGAAGTTGTGGCCCAGTTGGAGTAGGTGTGGCCTTGTTGGAAAAAGTGTGTCACTGTGGGTGTGGGCTTTAAGACCATTATCCTAGCTACCTGGAAGTCAGTATTCTGCTAGAAGCCTTCAGATGAAGATGTAGAGCTCTCAGCTCCACCTGCACTATGTCTGTCTGGATGCTGCCATGCTCCCACCTTGATGATAAAGGACTGAACATCTAAACCTGTAAGTCAGCCCTAATTAAATGTTGTCCTTATAAGAAAAAAAAAAGAAAGGTTATTGCCCGATTGAACCACTCTAGAGCTCCACTGTGTACCTCTTCCAATCTCTTCTGGGACAGCACACCTCCACAAGAAAGCTTTATCTATAGAATGAGAATATAAACACACAAAATTATGTTTAAACTTACTGGTGATTAATTTATTGCTATAAGACATCATTTTGCTATTCTACATCTTTCCTAGGGAATGCAACCACAGGCAATTAATTCTCCCTCTTGAAACATGCTAACATAAAGCCTAAAGGATTATGAACATAGTATTTTTTCAGTTTTATTCCTTCCAATTACCAATAATGACTAGTTACTTCACAGTTCTCAAAAACGATAAACATCTAAAAACATCTCCTGGTTCTTTAAGGAAAGGTTTCCAGACAACTGAGATTGTCAAAATTGTGTAAGATGATTTTCATTTACATATTAGGAGCTAACTTTGTCAAAATGAAAATAGCACCTTTGTATAAAAGTTGGCATCAGTGCCTTTTATTATTTATTACTTCATTTTTAGTACTCTATTTAATGTTTGAGATTATAATGTAATTACATTATTTTCCCCTTTCCTTTATTCCCTTCAGCACCTCCCATGAACTCCTCCTTGCTCGCTTTCAAATTCATAGACTTTTCTCTTTAACTGTGGTTACTTTTTGATGTCTACATCTCTGCTGCATGCTTCCTGATTTAATTAAAACCTGGTGTTGGTGAAAATACTGAGGATCCAGATGCTTTGAAAATCTTGGTTAGATTATATGGTCTATGACTTGCAAGGCTTAGATGAAGTCAGTTAATAACTAATAAAAATTACAATCTAAGTATTTTCATTCTTCATTAGCACTATAAACTAACATTGTCTAATCTGAATTTTTCTCTAAGTGAATGTGAAATAGAAATGTTCAAATAAGGAAAACATACAGTCTTTTACAGTTTCTTCCCCCTCATTCCCAGTCCAAAAGACATTGACTTTATCAGTTAGTTAAAGGAAGAACAGGGCTCCATTACAATAACAAGGTGGATTACAATTGTCTGTAACTCCCGTTTCAGGGAATCCATCATCTTCTGGATACCAACATCATGAAGCATGCAAATTATGTACATTGAAACGAAACATCCATACACATAAAAATGCAAATAAAATGTAATATAACAGTCATCACTTGACTCTAATAGAAGTAAAACTATTTACAATTATGTTTTCTTAATCTGAATGCATTTGTAACATAGATTTCACATGTGGTAAATTTACTTTTATAACACATCATATATTCATTTGGAGACAGGGTCCTTTGAAAGCTCTGAGACCCAGAAGGACATTAAAATATGAGAGATAAGACTGAAAGGGCATGGGCCAGGTTCTCTAGGTTTGAAATTCTGTCACAAAGATTTCCGTGTGCTAAAAGCAGACTTGAATAATAAAATGGTTTGAATAAAGACAAACACATTTATAATA
Organism: Mastomys coucha; assembly: GCF_008632895.1. Classification (NCBI taxonomy): domain Eukaryota; kingdom Metazoa; phylum Chordata; class Mammalia; order Rodentia; family Muridae; genus Mastomys; species Mastomys coucha. Next base: position 83,977,848 of record NW_022196895.1, read on the forward strand.
TTTTTAAGAAAATATAAAATTTGCAAGAAAATTGTAAACATAGTTCCTTTTGTTTTTAAAAGTATATTTTTATTACCCTTATGTCAAACTTGGAAAAAGAGAAAATTTGCTTATGCTCTACTCTTGTCATAGTGTGCTGTAGCCTGATACAAAGACTCTGATCTCACCACTCATTTCCATTCACTCCTGCAAACAGGCATTATCACAAATGGATTCTCAGAAATCTTCTCAAAATTGGAAGAAAAGTCCACCCTTCTTTAAGATTGCCTTTTGCTTTAGTAAATCATGCATTTATTTCTAGATTCTAACCCTGCAGATTGCATTGCAGGAATAAGTATTAGCACAAGAGTTAATGTCAAGGAAGTATTGTGTAGCTTGATTAAATATCAATATCTCAAAAATGTGAAAGGTTAAGGCCTCGGTATTTACCAGTGCAAAGGAGCCAAAGAAATGAAAAGCAAAATTTGTATATATGAATTGAGAGCTCAGGAAACAACATTAGCATCTATCATAAGAAAAATGCTGAGAGGCTTAGTCTTTAGTAACTCATATGTATGTATTAAATAGCTATAAAAACTCTGCATGACAAGTATCTATCTATCTATCTATCTATCTATCTATCTATCTATCTATCTATCTATCTATGAGCAATATGCACCTGCTCCTGCCTCAAGCATCCAAAGCTGCAAGGCTTCGGTCTCAATACCCAACCAAGCTCCCCACTCTCATGCCAGCAAGGCTGGTGGTGTTCACAGATGACTTGTGGTGAAACTATTATGTCACCAAAATGCAGTGATCAGAGTGAAAAAAAAAGTCTGAGGTAAAAATCTTGCATACTGTCTCACCTTGAATGAAAGAACTAGTCTCAACATATGCTTGCTGTTTGTTTTGAGCATTCATCTTTCTAAACATTTATATTAAGTGCTGTAACATGCAAAAATCCATCTACCTTTCTAGTTTGATTTGTTTTGGTTTTGTGGGGTGTTTTGTTGTTGGGCTTTTTGTTTTGTTTTGTTTTCCTCTTTCTAGAATATAGCTTCTGACAGTAAACATTTTAACATTTTAAGAAAAGAAACTATGTTTAAGTATGGGCCTTAAATTCCTGATCTTTCCAAGACTTTCATCATGAAGGGATGCTGGATTTTGTCAAATGCTTTCTCAGCATCTAATGAGATGATCATATGTATTTTTTCTTTGAGTTTGTTAATGCCAGGACCAGTAAGCAGGAGAGGGTGGGGTGGAGAGCAGGGGGGTAGGGAAGGAACAGGGGTTTGTTTTAGTTTTGGGGTTTTTTTACTTTATTTTATTTTATTTCTTTGGAGGGGAACCTGGGAAAGGAGATATTGTAAATAAAGAAAATATCTAATAAAAAAGAAAGAAAGAAAGAAAGAAAAGAAACCATTAATTTGGAGGTATTGAGTGTTTGATAGGAAATCATTTAGCTTTTCTGATATCTAAAACATATTTACCAGGTCAAAGCAGAACTTTGCAAACATAATAAGTATGGTAAACTGTTAATTTAGTGGCAGTAAAAAGAATTATCAGGGGATTATTTGCACAATAAGAATATTCATGCAGCTTATCTACATTGTATTGACAAGAATTTAATGAATATGAATCCACAGGAAAAAACTAAAATTGCTTCCTTGTTTACAAATGCTTTTGTCTACACATGATTGAAAACAGTTTCCAGGGCAGGGGTCTACTTTACATATCTTATGTACTCTTAAGTCTCTCATTCTAAATTTCAAAAGCTGAAATAAGTAGATTTTTCAACTTTATATCAGTTACTGAACTTTTAAACAAAGATTATAAATCTTAAATATCCTTTATTCTATATATTCAATATATATATTATATTCAAAGGAGATCTAAGTAGCTATTGTTACCCAGGCACAACACAAATAACTGTACAGATAGCTTTTAAAGTTTGAAATCTCTCATCATTAACCTTTTTTCATAAACAGTTTCTACTACTTATTCGTGACAATAGTATCTACAAAGCACAATTTAAGAAATATAATAATATAAACTTAAGATGCTGTATCCTACTTTTAGCAGACGAATCTTTATGAGAAGATTTGGGAATTTTGTGTGTGTGTGATGTACTTTTCATGCATAAAAGTTTTTTGATTGCATCATAACTATGTACTTTTGCAAAAGCTATTAATAAAGAGTCAAAGCTTTCTAAAACTTTTATTTTCTGATTTGATGTTTTCCTTTCATATATAAATTTTAAAAATTATATATTATCTATTAATTAATTTATTTATTTATTCTTCCTTCATATACTACATCCCTCCCTCCACTCCTCCCACTGTCTTTCCCATTGCCTCCAGATCCACTGCTTCTCCCTGTTTCTCTTCAAAATGGCAGACTTCCCAAGTATATCAACCAAACACTGCATAGGCATAACAAGATTCAATACAACTAGGCACCAACTCTTATAACAAGGCTGGGCAAAGCAATCCAATAGGAGGAAAAGGGGTCCAAAGAGAAGGCCAAAGAGTCAGGGAAACCACCATTCCCATTGTTAGGAGTCCCACAAAACCACCAAGCTAACAACCATAACTTACATGCAGAGAACCTAATGAAGACCTGTCCAAGCTCCATAATGGCCACTGTAGTTTCTGTGAGCTCCCATGAACCTTGCTTAGTTGATTTGATAAGCTGTGTTCTCCTGGTGTCCTAGACCCCCTCTGGCTTCTACAATTCTTCCTACCTCTCTTCTTCGGGCTTCCCAGAGATCTACCTAATGTTTGGCTGTGGGTTTCTGCGTTTGTTCCCATCAGCCGCTGGAGAAAACATCCCTGATGATGATAGGGATAGACAGATTATCATTAGAAATCATTTCACTTACTTTTTGGTTGTTTAATTTTTAAAACATTATATATATATATATATATATATATATATATATATATATATATATATATATATATATATTTACCCATAGTTGTGTTTGGTTCTACCCAAGGTCTCTGGTAGTTCTTCCATTGTCTAGCTATCCAGGCAGTATCAGGCATGGGCTCCCTCTAATGATGTAGGCCTCAAATTAGACCACTCATTGGGTGCAACCTCACCTCACACAAGGACTCAGCTATCATTGCCCCAGCACAGCTTGCTGGCAGAACAGGCTTTAAATCAAAGGTTAGGTGACTGGCTCAGTGTCACAGTCCCACCACTGGAAGCCTTGCCTGGTTACAGAAGATGGATGTTTCAGGTTCTATATGGCTAGTTTCTCAGACTTTTGATCACAGATACATTTGATTGATTTTATTTCTCACACCTTTGTTTATAGGCATAAGCATTTCAAAGAAGGGCCATGCCTGAATAAATTAGAAACTAAAGTTTTACTATAAGAAAAAGTACGCAATAAGTTCAACTATCCAGGTTGTATGCTAAAGTAAAAAAAAAAAAATACATTGCTATACTTGACAAATAACTTTCTATTAAGATATATGCTTGTCTTCTGGGCATGTGTTGTTGTTTGTGTGGGACTCGAAACAGCAGGAGTGTGTCTTTGAGCCTTTTGCCTGACCCTGGGACCCTTTCCTCCTGTTGAACTGCCTTAACCAGCTTCAATGTAAGGGCTTTGCCTTGTCTTACTATGTTTTATTTTCTCCTCTCTCTTGGAGGCTTGCTCTTTTCTGAAGGGAGATGGAATTGGAATGGATTATTTTCAATAATAAAAAATGTTCTCAGAGAGCTTGTTAAAAACTCAAAATATTTTAAATTAGGGGAGCAACTGGGAGGAAAGGAAGGAAGGGAAACTGCAATTAGGATGTAAAATGAATAAAATTAAAATTAAAATAATTTCTTAATGAAGGCAACATAATAATTTAATACATAGCTATCACACTCATCCTTAATATCAGGAATGACCTGCTAGACTGTGAAAGGCAGTTTATTCTGATTGAGCTAGGCTTACTCCAGAGACCCAGTAGAAAATTCTACAAGGGATGGAACAGTGAACTATGCCTCCAGACATTAGGCACCTGACACCTCAAGCCCTCCAACTCCATTATCCTGTGGCTAGACAATGCCTCAAGCTCCCAGTATTCTGGCTGGATTCCATCCTCACAGCCACCTGATTATAGCTAGGTATGCCCACCCCACAGTTACCTGGGAACAGCAAGGTAGTCCAGCCCACTATAAAGGGGAATGCTTGCCTCCTCCTCACTCTCTTCCTCCTGCTTCTCTCCCTTGCTTCCTTTCATCTAGACTTGCCATGCATGAGCAATGGAATAGGCCTTCCCCTAAAGAGCTTCATCTAATCTCCCACATAGACTTTAAAGCTGGCAGAACAAACCAAGGACTTTCACTCTGTGTGCAAACCACCCAGCACCTTCTCCCTGCCCACTTTTTCCTTTCGGCCTGGGACCACTGCCACCCTGTTCTCAGCTCTTCCTCAGTGTCCAGCGATGTCCTGTGATGCCCAAGAGCTAGAACCAGTTGTCCTGGGCCTCACAGAGGCCCAGGGACCTCAGACTACTCCCTCCTACCTCTGCTGACTGGGGCTATGTGGCTTCCCACAGCCAGACACCCATCCAGCAGTGAGGAGAGCGAGCGCAGGCAGCAGTCTCTCGCATTTGCCCATCCAGGGTCTCTGAGCTCTGGCATGAAGTGAGTCTCTCACACCCTTTTATTTTCTCACTGCCCAGTGTCTTACAATGACCATTTCTTTAAATGATGGAAACATGGCATTCTTCCAATCGTGGGAGAGACAAAATTACAAAACATGAGTGAAAAGTTATAACCAGTGTTGTCCTTTAATCAAAGGGTTCAGTTATAGAAAGGTTGTTTAAAAGAATACAAACATGACGTCGGAGTTCTGAATTCCAGTGAGACGTAAGCCTCCCATATGTATTTCATGATATCAGTAATGCAGGTATCAGACCATTAATCTGCATCCTGCTCTAACTGATCACATAAAAACAGTAAGCGGTTAACATGCTTCAGTGCCACAGGAAAAATGGGCATGAATGTGTCATTTAATATGTGATTGTACTAGTTACTTTGCTTGTTGCATGATGAAAAACTTGAAACAATTTTATAAAAGTGTTGCCTATATTCAGGGTTCATCTTCCTATCTAAATTAACCTCATTTGAATAATTCCCCACATGCATGCCCGGAGGTTTGTCTCCTAGGTGACTATACCCTCTCAACTTTCTGAGCAATGTTGGCCATCACAGTGGTGGTCTTTAAAGTGGCATTTTTTTTATTTAACCTATTTTTATTGATTCCTTGGAAATTTTATGATACACTCTATTCTCACTCAGATTCTGGTGCTTCCATGTCTACTTCCCACCCTTGTCACTGCCTCTCACCTACAAAAAATTCTCTATTCTCACTGGAGCATGGCAAAATTCTCAGTGGGTGTCTCTTAAATAGAACCAAGTCCTTCCTCTTCTGTATGGCCACCTGAAGTGATTAGTTGTGGAGCACTATACTTCAACATCTCCATCACAATGTTTAAGAGTTCTTTTTGGTGGTTTCTTATTTAAGCTGTTGCTTTGGGGGAGGGAGGGACGGACATGGGTTATCACATTAGCCTTCCATATCCCTCTTTCTTAACTATGCATCTACAATAATCGATATCACTGCCAAAGAAGCTTCCTTGCCCTTTACAGTCAGGGGGAATGTGGATTATGGACTTTGGCATGGTTTTTGATGGCAGGACATAACCACTACCTGGCTGCAATAGAGCCAAAAACTCAGACAAGGCCCTCTGAGGCATACTAGATCATAGATACCACCACGACCTCAGGGGGAAGTACAGGCCACTCCCCCAGGCTCAGCATAGACCATGGATATCATATCGAATGGTATTATGTGGTAATGTGGGTTTCAGACATAAACCTGGTCTTCAGCCACATCAGGACCACTGACCCACACATGGCACTCAGGGGCATCGTGGTTCTTCAAGGAGGCCCAAACCAGGAAGTGAATTTTTCTTCATCTCCAACCTCCATCATTGCCCATAGCAAGGTCAATCTCAGGGCCAGATGACATGCTCAAGGACTGACTTTGCATCTCCTGCAGGCTGCTGGACACCACCTTGAAAATCCCACTGGGTAAAAACATGTTCTACCGTAGACATCAACCCTTTGTAAAATCTTTCATTACCACCATGTCTCCAGTTCTGCCTCTCTCAAAACAAAAAGCATTGTTCTGCTCTTCCATCTTTCCTATCTCTCCATCATACATTTGTCCTTCATAGTGGTGCCAGGAAGTATGGTTGCAAACATGGGACAGTTCACCATGGGCATTTTTATGTCATGACATGAAATCAAGTATACATATTATATCTCTATTTAAAAGTCAAATGTCTTGCAAATTCTAGTACTCAGTTTTGATCCAAGAATTTTTATTTAATATGTACAAATATATTTACTTGTTTAGAACTAAAGTGAACAAATTGTAGAGCAGGCATCTTGTCTTTCCACATGTTAAAAAATTCAGAGTGAGTTAGAAGTAATTAGGTTCTATGTTTGTCATAGCTGGACTTGCAGAGTTGATGAAGCTTAAAATCAGAGTCACAGCTCTGAACATGTTCTTAATGCACTTAGAGAATTAACTGTGGGGATAAAGCCACCTTCTAAGTGGTGACACTCTCTAAGCAGCCTTACAGATATTCAGGCAGGGAAAAGCCTCCTTGACTTCTTGTTTCTTGTGCAAATTGTTCCGTTGAGTAAAGCTATCTTCCTCCATTGGCATCATAGTACAGCACCTTTGGCTTTCTTTCTTCTTTCCTTATTTCTTTCCTTCTTTCTTTCTATTTATTTATTTATTCATTTATTTTAAACAGTCAAGTGTTTTATAATCTACTGTACTGGCTAGTTTTGTGTGTCAACTTGACACAGGTTGGAGTTATCACAGAAGGGAGCTTCAGTTGGGGAAGTGCCTCCATGAGGTCCAGCTGTGGGGCATTTTTTCAATTAGTGATAAAGGGGGTAGGGCCCCTTGTGGGTGGTGCCATCCCTGGGCTGGAGATCTTGGGTTCTATAAGAGAGCAGGCTGAGCAAGCCAGGAGAAGCAAGCCAGTAAAGAGCATGCCTCCATGGCCTCTGCATCAGCTCCTGCTTCCTGACCTGCTTGAGTTCCAGTCCTGACTTCCTTTGGTGATGAACAGCCATATAGAAGTAAGCCAAATAAACCCTTTTCTCCCCAACTTGCTTCTTGGTCATGATGTTGTGCAGGAATAGAAACCCTGACTAATACATCTACTTACAACTAGCAGCATTAATTTGTTTGAAATTCATATAAGAGACCTTTCCTTTTTAAAAGAATGATTAGGATTTTTAATGACAATTGAAAAAATTAAGGCTGTCTAGTGAAAGATGAAAGCAGAAAATAACATTCTCCTTTTAAAAGAGAACAATTATTTTCTGCTTTCAACTTTCACTCAACTGCCTTAACATTAATGATGGCTGCTTTTCTTCCGTAATTCAGACCTATGGGCTTAATATCAATAATAGCACAAAATAAAGATTGAGTAATTCTATTCTAAACTTCATCCATTAGGATGACTAAACAAAATGATGTGTCAAGATATCGGAATTTCGAAAATTCTTAACGGTAGTGTGTATATAAGTAGGTTCAGTATAGCAAAATAGAGCCAATAATTTCTTACTATAGGAGATGATTTATTTATTCATTCATTTGCCCATCTTATATGATAAGTAAGGTTAAGGTTCACAACCAAAACAAGGGTTCTTTAACTTTTTGATGAAGAACAAAACTCAACTACTTTCTAGAGATTTCTAGGCCCTCAGTACTTGGTTGAGACTGCTTCGTACACTGAAAAGATAATAGGATCTCAATGAAAAAGACCATTGTTAGACTTCCCCCATTGTATAAGCCAAACTAGTAAATGCATCATTTTATATATAGAGAGATTCTATTGATTTTGTTTCTCCAGAGAGCTCTGTCTAATAAAGTGTTTCAGGAAAGCCTGGTCTTCTGAAGGAGTGTATGAGCCAATAGAAATCAAGAAAATATTCACATTCTTACTTTGCTCACTGTCTTTTTTGGTTCAACACTCACACTAACCATGATTCTTAGGACCTACCCACAAGGAGCCACTTACGTCCTGTACAACAGGTGTTTTGGATCTGTACATGCACATCTATGATAAAGAAACATAAGACTTATTAACATATCTGAAAAAAAGGCTGTGGTCCAGAAACATGAAACTGTGGAATTATAGCAAACTTCTAGAAACAAAGTGGGATGAGAATATGCATTTTAAGCAAGACTTTTGTTTTCATGCAGATCATTGTTACAGAGATGAACACCTTCCACCTAAGCCCTTTAGGATGGGTGCTAGAAAAAAAAATACCTTCTTAAATCACAGTATAAAGTTGTTGTTTCTGTCTACCAAACAACTCTACTCTATTGATTTAATATTTACATCATTGTAAACACTTAAAATATGATTAACTAAAGTAAACTTCCTTGAGTAGTTATTTCTTGCCTTCCTTCATATCCTCTTGTTATGAATATCAATACGGACCAGTGAGTAAATAATTTAAAACAAAACCAAGAAACTCTTTTGGTTTTTTTATTCCTTTGTGCATATCCAATTTCTTCTTACCCTAGACTTTATAGAGTTTGTTTCTTGCTTGTCAGAGAGTATAGCATCAAGTAATCTAACAAGTGATATTTCACGGAATGGGAAGCAAAATCAAAAACAGTGATTCAAAGGGGGAGGAAAAGGAAAGGGGGTAGAAAGGGATGGAGAAGAGAAAAAGAGAAAACAAGGAAGGGAGAGGTGATGACATAAATATGAAGAAGGGAATAATAATTAATGGGGGAGGGGGCCATGAATTTGAAGGAAAGCCTGAAGGAGTAGAGTTTAGAGGGAGAAGGTGAAGGGAGAAATATCCTAATTGAATTATGATCTCAAAAAATAAACCCAACAGGTAAAAAATTGATGGTGAGCATTTAGCAATTACCATCAAAAGTTTCAAATACAACCACATCAAACTGGTATCTATAGGGTCAAATCTTAACAAAATATTAGATACTCCAGCTTAGGTTGACAAACATCAAAATGAGGAATAAGATTAGAAAGGACTACACAAATGTTTTTGTTAAATAACACTGGAACCATATGAAGTTTTCAATCTCTAAGTTAAACAATACTGAGAAGTCAAATTAGGTTGACGGTTCATTCTAAGTAATACTCCTCAAAAAGTATTTCATCCATCAAATAAACTGGTTTGTTAACATTCAGTGTATTCATGCGTTTTTGATGCAAAACCTAGGGAGAGCCATTCTATGTTAAATTCTATCCCATGTCAACATTCCCTCTTCTTTCTTGGCTGTCCTTAAAATCAGTATCTGTAACTTTAAAACTTCATGGTCCTTCAAAGTCCTAGCAAGGTAAGGCCACCTTCAGGCATTAAATCCAACATATGTGTCTTTACCTGACTGCTTTTCTGATGATATTTTTGAAGTTGAAGAATTGACACTGTATAATGACCCTATACAATATTTTTAAATTATATATAAAATATACTTTATATCTATAATGTTATTTTAGCATGAACAAGTGCTGTTTCTGTCCCCAGTAACATTTTGAATTCTATCATGAGGAACCTGATCTATTTTTGCTTATCATGCTTCCATGACTTAGAATCTACTATTATGAACAATGCAATATTAATACGTTAAAGAATGTTTAATGATATATACACTAATTAAACCCTCACTGTTTACACAATGTGTATCCAAATATGTATTTACAAGGAAATATATGTATGTATATGATACAGTCTTTAATATTATATAATTGTGACTGTTGCACATATTTATGAACTGGAATAGTGAACTATATTTTTATGTTTGTGAATATAAGAAACCATATATGTTTCTTATATGGATACACATATATACATTTGACACTAACTATATTAAATATGATAGCATATATTTGTCAACAAGATTTCTCTGAATCTAGACATAATATACAAAATAATATTCATTTAAATTTTAAAAATTAAAAAATAGTCTACTATCATTCCTAATTACAAAAGCCATCATTTTAACACTAAACCTAAATGAAACAAAGGTTGTCATATATTAGATGACAACATAGCAAACTCATAATTTGTCTTTTAGTCAAAAACTTGATATATATTAACCACTGGGAGAAAAACTGCTAGTAAAAATTAAAATTCACCAGATTTAATACATTTTAAATTATCTTTCCAATATAACCATGTTTTTAATGCATACCTCTTTCTCAAAGCCTTAAATCATTATCTTCCTAAGAATTTTTCCCAATGGTCTGTTCTTCAAGACTTGTAACAGGTAACACTGCCTTAGGCTGGGCTTCTATTGCTCTGCACCTGTAAGTTCCAAGCCAGTTAACTTTTAGCCCAGAAGAAATAAAATATTCGACTTAATAAATTTGCAAAAACTGCATGGAAACCACAAGAAATTCCTATGATAGTTCTAAATCTTCTTGGAGCATATTTCATAGTCCCTGAGCTGTGAGCATGTTTGAAGAGAAAGCAGCCTGGTGGAAGCAGGATGAAACCTTTATTCACATCTGCCAGCTAATAGAAGGATAAAAAGCTACAGCTGCCAGGGTAAGTATTAATCACTCAAAAAGGGGAAATTGTATTAATCTCTTGTGCATGCTCTGTTTATATATGAGTACTATTTATGCGTTGTATGCCATGTTTTTGCTAAAATAACCTTGCCCTTGATAAGCCATGGGGAAGTTTTGTGCCAGGATATAATTCATATGTTACATAAGTTTAAGTGTCAGCATACATTAGATACAGAGAAATGCCAGTTGTTGCTAAATGCAAAGAATCAGAAGAGTAATTGAAATCTAAACTCTGTTTTTCCTTAAAAAAAGTCAGTAAATAAGATTTTAAATTTCTCAAATATAGCTACATGTTACATTTTCAACAAGAGCAATACAAAAGTAGTTGTATGACATTAAACTATATTTTAACTATAATATTAGGAATATAGCTTAATTAATTTTAATTTCAGTCTCAAATAGTGCTTTTGTTTCAAACCAAAATTACCAAAACCTGGGAACTTGTAAATGTGTAGATGTTTCTCTGACCTCACAGTAGAGGAACTTGGTTCTATTTGGTATTCTAGGTAGCCCCTGCAAGTCTTTCAGGAAGGCCATGTTTTGACTCAGTGTTATTGAGGGCCAGAATGTTTTTTATTATGTGTCTGAGAAGTATGTACAACCAATTAACAAAACAATTGTTCACAAATCACCCTTTAAAAAGGGCAGGAAGAGAGGGAAGAGGAAGAAAAGGAGGAGGAGGAGAAGAAGAGAAAGCAAAAGGAGAAGAGGACTAGGAAGAGTAGGAGGAGAAGAAGAAGTAGAATGAATAAGAAGGAGAAGGAGATGAAGAAGGAGGAGAGGAGGAAGAACGGGAAAAGGAAGAAGAAGAAGGGAGAAGGAGAAGAAGAAGAAGGAGGAGGAGGAGGAGGAGGACGAAGAGGAGTTGGAGGAGGAGGAGATGGAGGAGGAGGAGGAGGAGGAAATGAATGATGTAAATAAGCCACAACAAAGGAAGAGATTGAAACATTACTAAAAACCCATCCACCTAGAAAATGTCCAGGGCCAACTGGATTTATAGCAGAATTCTATGGTACATTTAAAGCAAAGCTAGAAGCAATACTTATTAAAATACTCAAAAGATAAATAAAAGTAGAAAAATCATCTCTGAGATCATTTATAAAGCCTAAATCACTCAGATAGCCAAACTAGGTAAAGGCACAACAAAAACAAAACTATAAACCAGTATCCCTGATAATCATAATGTAATAATCTTCAATAAAATACTAAAAAGTGGAACGTCATGCACCATGGTTAAATTGGCTTTATCCCAGAAATTCAGATGTAGTTCAACATGTGTAACTTAGTAAATATAATAATTCATCAGAAAAATGGGCTTAAAGACAAAAATGACATGATCACTGACTAGATGAAGAAAAATCCTTCGACAAATTCAACATGCTCTTATGATAAAACTCCTAGAAAAAGTAAGACTAATGAAAACACACATTAACACATTAAAGGTTATATATGACAATTCCACAGCCAATATCATCATAAGTAGAGAAAAACTTAAAGTAATCCCATGAGATTCAGAATGACATAGGCTATCTGTTCACTGTTGCCACCTCTGTTTATTATAATCCTGGAAACACTAGATGGAGCAATAAAGCAAGAGAAAAAAATAAAAGGGAATACATAGAGAAATAATTCAAATTAGTTCTATTTATAGATACTACTATGCTTTTTACATAATGGATGCCAAAAATTTCACCAGAAAACTTCTAAAATCAACCCAGAATTTCAGCAAAGACGCATGACACAAAATCAACTTACAAAACCTGGTAATCATTCCATACACCAACAACAAATAAACAGTAAAAAAGCTCATGAGCCATTATCATTTACAATAGTATCAAACCAATAAAATATCTTAATATAAACCTAAGAATAGTAAAGACTACTACAATAAACTTCAAATCACTGAAGAGAGAGATTGAGAAAAACACTAAAAAAATGGAATGACATCCTGTGTTTATGAGTCGAAACTATTAATGCATGAAAAATGACCATTCCACCAAAAGAAACTCACAAATTTACTGGAGTCAAAGTAGCCACAACATTCTTTACAGAAATAGAGGGAGAAACAATCTGAAATTCACATGGAACCAGAAATGCTGGAAATCCAATAAATCCTGAACAAAAAGAAAACTACTAAAGGTATTGCTATACCAAACTTCAAGATATATAACAAGGCTCTAAGAATAAAAACAATATTCTACTAACATAGAAACATACATGTAGACCAGTGTAACAAAACAGAATATTGAAATATTAGTATTTGTAATTACAGCTATCTAATATTTGGCAAAAAAAAAATAAAGTAAAACATATGTACTGCAGAATACACAGAGAGAATAAAATCAAAGAAGCAAGAAAACAAACTGCCCAATTAAAAATATGAGCTAGGAATCTAAATAGAATCTCCATAGAATAAATAAGGTAAGGGTGGGAACAAGGATTTATGCAGTGTGGGTACATCCTCTTGGAGAAAGGGGAAGAGGAATGGGATGAGGAACTATTGGAGGACAGAACAGGATGGGGGCTTTAAAAAAAAAAAGTAATATTATAAAACTGAAAAATGTTCATTGTCCATAGAAGTTATTGGAAATACTAATTAAAATTTGAGATTTTTATCTCACTCCATTCAGAAAGGCTAAAATCAACAAAACAATAGAAGACACCTGTTGTTGAGACAGTGCAGAAAGGGGAATTTTCATTCAGGATCGTGCAGCCACTGTGGAAATTAGTACAGCAAATCCTCAAAAGCTAAAATCAAATCTAACATAACTAAATTATACCATTCCACGTCATATATTCAGAGGGCTTGACCTCTTATTTCACAGATACTTGCTCAGCAATATTTATTTCTGCCTTTCACAATTCAAAACAACTTAACATCAATAGATAGATATTTAAAATGCAGTGAGTATATATAACAGGATACTATCCAGCTGTTAGGAAAAATGCAATAATTAATTTTTCAGGCAAATGGATGGACTTAGAAAACAATGTATTGAATGAGGTAACCCATAACCAGAAAGACAAATGTTACATGTTCTCTTTAATCTAAAGTTCCTAGCTCAAAATCTTCAGATGTGAGTATGCAACACAGAGTACGTATAGAAACAAGGAGAACATAAACAGTACCGGGGGTGGGAGCCTTGAGAGGAGACTGACTACGGAGGGTAACAGTAAAATGGCAAATTAAATAAAAGAGAGGAGGATTCATCTGGACAAAAGGGACATCAATACTGAAGGAAAGGGGAGGAGAAGAGAAAAATAACACCAACGCTGTGTATTATAAAGCCTTGAGAAAACTCATTATTTTTTCTTAAAATTATATATGTGAGTGTGTGGGTACCAGGCACAAGAAACCCTCCAAATGGTTGGTCAAGGTAGTCCAAGTGATTCAAAAATAGAGACCATTGATATGTTTGTTTGCTCAAGAGATTGAAGTTAAGCTCATATTGCTAAAGACATGGCACACTTAGGATGCAGCATTCATATGATTCAAGGTGAATCTAATAGGAAAGCTTCCTACCTCATATGTAAATTCTTTGATACTAGAAATACTATGCAAGCTGCCAAGGGAGAGAAGTAATTAATACTCTTACCCAGCAGCAACATCTCTGAACCACAGTGACAAGCAAGACAAGATTTCCACATCCATAGAGGTCAAATAATTGATACTCAAATGTTAACAGCTGCCTACTTGGACTTAAGACCCATTCAACAGGGAAAAGCCATGCCTAGTACTAGAAACCTAGATAATTTCCTGGAGCTACTGAGGTCATAGATTTTAGAATTTACTAATGCCAATTTACTCAATCAGAATAAGTCCTAAGTATGTCCTAAATACATTTTGGTAGTGAGTCCATGCAGAACCCAGAAGCAGAGGTGATTTCATGGAATTCCACCTCTAGAAAAAGAACTATATACAATTAGTCATTGCAAAGAGACAGAGAATTAGCCTTTTTCTTTTAATTGGCTATCCTTAAACTTACAGTTGAATATAGAAATCAAAGAAGCTTCTCTTTATCCCAAATGGAGACCATTACAGAAAACTGCAACTAGACACAGTGCAGAGATTAATGGACTATGAGAGTCTCTGCCCCAGTAAAATATATCTGCATTACATTCCATGCATCATTTACTTCTTATTGCCCATGGAACACTGTGGAAGAAGATGCAGAAAGATTGTAAGAACAAAAAGAACAGGAGGAGGAGGAAAAAGAAAGAAATGAAAGAAATCTGCTATAAGACACTCTCCTTTAGAAATTGCTACACAAGCAAGGCCTGAACAATGACAATGTAGACATCTAGACATGCTGTTATGGAAGCAGAAGAGATTTCATGGAATTTCACCTCTAGAGAAAAAAACTATACACAATTAATAATTGCCAAGAGACAGAGAATTAGCATTTTCTGGACATTATTAGTCTAATTAGTTATCAAATACAAAGTAGTCAGCCATGTAACTACATAAATACAAACAACAGAAACAGAAAGAGCAGGTCACATATACACATTTATAGAAACATACATATATATGTATGTATATGTATATATTTATATATTTATATATATACATATATATATAAATACATACATACATACATACTTATGTATGTAACAATATTCATCCAAGAAAAGAAACTACCAATATGGGGACATGGAGGTATTGGAAGGAGGAATCTTGGGGGTGGGGAGGGATGGGAAAGATAAAAGAGAAGTCAGAATGTGACATAATTATATTTTAATTAAAATGTATTTAAACAATAAAATTATTCCTAGGAAGAGGAACTAAAAGCCAAATACATAATATAGAAATTAAAGAAAATGCATAAACTACCAAGCCAAAAAAACCTCAGTTCAACTCATAAACATTCCAATATTGATAGGGAATAAGAAAAAGATAGAAGAGCTTCATATAAAAATTTAAACAAAATTTCTTGGTTTGAGTATAAAAGATGACAGAATATAAAATACCATCATGAATCCAAACAAATGAGCTGCACCAAAACCCAGCAGATTCAATAGGATGGACAAGAGAGCCTTAGGAATAAGTATTAATAAGATGACTTCAGCTGCCCTCAACCTTAATGTTCTTTAGAAGGCTTTCTGTTGACCTCATTGTTCATAAAGGATATTTTTAATTTAAAATTTTCACACAATTCATTTTATCATGCTTTTCTCAACTTCTCCCAGATTTTTCTCACATCTCTCTCTTTTCACTCAAATTTATGTTACCTATCCCCCACCTCTTTCTCTTCCTCTGTCAAAAGACCATCAAAGAGCACTTTGTTAGAAAATTTACAGCTATACAGTGTTTTCTCTGTTTTGCTGAAAGGTAAACCTTCTCCAGCTTCCTTCTAATAGAATATCCAAGGAATCTTGCACAAGGATGTAATATTGTTGTAGAACAGTTTATTTTGTTTGAGATGGTTTAGTTTAGTCATATTGAATAGCCAAGTATAAAACTGAAATATCAAAAAAAGCTAGAATTTTTACAGTGTGGTATTTTCTCCAAGATGAGCTATCACGTTTATTCCACATAACTAATTGAAGAAAGGTAGGCCTTATCTATTTTGATGCTATTAGAAAACTGATTTGGTGCTTCTACATATAATTTATTGGCTCATATCTATCTGTATAGCCATTGCATATTAGAATTGCAGCTAGAAGATTTTTGTTTTCTCCTGGGTATCATCATGCTAACTTTAGGATTTGAATATTACAGTCATATTAAAATTATATTAAAGCAAATAATATCTGTCAATGACTATATTCAAAAACACTGTGAGACTTTAGAGACTCAATTGACTAAAGTACAATAGCAACTAGAATACTATATAATAAAAAGATAAGTTGTAAAATTCAGACTATATTTATTTTTTATTTTTTTATACACAGTATTTTGATCATGTTCTTCCTCATCTCCAAACTCCTCACAGATCCTTCCCAACTCATCCACCCTGGTTATCTTCTTTCACTGTCTTAAAAAAATAAAACAACACAGCCTGGTAGTGGTAGTGCATGCCTTTAATCCCAGCACCTGGGAGGCAGAGACAGGCAGATTTCTGAGTTGGAGGCCAGCCTGGGCTACAGAGTGAGTTCCAGGACAGCCAGGACAATCCAGAAAAACCCTGTTTCAAAAAACCCCAAATTAAATAAAATTAAAAAAATAAAACAACACAAATACAACCAAATTAAAACAACAAAAAACCAAAAGTGACAATAAAAACTTGGAGTCCAATTCATATTGACCAATTACTCTTCAAAAGGAAGCATGTCCTGCAGTGGTTAATCTAACTAAGGTTACTATGTTAAAGAAAAATTATTTCCACTCTCCCACACTTATCAGTTGTAAATAAATTCTTGGTTAGAGAGGGCTGACTTCCCTTCCCTTCTCTTTCCTGAATCTTGTCTGACAAATTTGTTAAGAGTCTTATGCATACTGTCACAGTCTGTGTTAGTTCACATATGCATCAACCCTATTGTGTCTGGAAAATGATCTTTCCTTATAGACATCCACCATATCTGGGTCTTATAATCTTTCTGATTCCTCCCTGCAAAGATCCTGAGCTTTAAAGAAAGGTATTTGACAAAAACATTCTATTTAGAACTGAGTTCTCTAAGTATCTGTCTTCACATCATCAAGATAAGGATCTTTGTGTTAACTTCATCAATTCCATAAAAAGGTTCTCTGATAGAGACTGAGTAATGCAGTAAACTATGGATATTCCAACATGTTATTAAGAGTTGCTTTAAATCTATATTCATTTAACAGAATAATAAGGTGTTCCCTTAGTGACCAAGAACTATTTTTTTAGATATTTTCTTTATTTACATGTAAATTTCTCCTTTCCCAGTTTCCCCTCCAAAAAACA
>NW_022196895.1:83995953-84024878 GCF_008632895.1 Mastomys coucha
TTTTATATCTGACTTTTAAGAATTATTTAGAAATTTGGAATATTAAAATGTTTATTTCATTTTCTAGAATTATTTCAGATTCTTTCCCTAAAAATTTAGTTTACAAAAATCTAATTAAAATATGGTGATTTGAATATGTTTGGCTCAGGAAGTGTCACTGTTAGGAGGTGTGGCCTGGTTGGAATAGGTGTGGCCTTTTTGGAGGAAGATGGACAATGAGACTCTCCTCCTAACCACACAGGAGCCAGGATTCTCCTAGTAGAGGCCTTCAGATGAAGATGTAGAACTCTCAGCTCCTCCTGCACCATGCACATGCCTGACTAGATACTGCCATGCTTACACCTTGACAATAATAGATTGAACCTCTAAACCTATAAGCAAGCCCCAATTAAAAGTTGTCCTTATTAGAGTTGCCTTGGTCATGGTATCTGTTCACAGAAGTAAAACCCTGAGACTTAAGTTTATGGAATAATATCTTTGAATTAATGGAGAAATTATATATATATATATATATATATATATATATATATATATATATATATTTTTACAGTTGTAATCAACTATTTCATAGCAAGGATATTTTTATGGTGAAATTCAGTACAGTTTCTATCTATATTGGTAAGGAAACAGTAAAAAAGAAAAGACCAGAAAATTATATATGCAAATGAAAATGATATCAGCATTCTATTGTCAGTGATAATGAGAGCAAGAAGAACATCAGCAGCCACTGACATGTTAGTTATATGACTGACAAGTGGACATGTAATTTGAAAAATATTTAGATTTAGGAAAGTGTCCCAAACCTTCCTCAGATTCTGGTGTTACCCACTATCCTTAGGTTTCCTCAAAGTGTAGAAAAGGCATCTCTGTAAGGATTCTCTTTAGTTGTCAGGTTGACACAAACCAGAATCACCAGGGAAGAAAGTATTAAGAGATTAAAATAATTGATATGGGAAGTCCAAATCTAGTTTGTTATGCCATTCCTCAGGCAGGGGGTCCTGAACTGTGTTAGAATGGACAAATTGCCTTGATAATAAGCTAGCAGACAAAATAGTATGCATACAATTATTTTGTTCTGCTACTTACCTTGGATATGATGTGACTACATGATTTATTTGTTGGGGGATTTCATCATAGTAATAGAAACAAGACTGGGAAAATCTTTGATCTTAGCATTTGCATCTGTACTAATACATACCCTTTTTTATAAAGGTTTCAGGCAATAAGCTGCTATATTACTCTAGTATGGCTACATTTTAAACTGCATGCTACGTGTATTAAAATAATTTCAAACTCACAGATACTGGTGATTAAGACATCAGCTCTTGGGAGGTTACAATGAAGCCCAAACTAGAGATCCTGTCTTCTACTGCTCTGAGTACATCTTTGAAAAACCAGACACTCAGATTTTGAATCAGTAAGAAAATCAGTTTACAGCTTTAATATTCTGAGAAACCCAAATATACACAATCAGAACTGAGAAACCTGAAAACCTTCAAAGTCACAAAGAGTACCTCAAAGGATATTATCTGTCATTCCTCTGCATTTTATAAGAAAAATGTGCCTCTCAAAAATATTGCTTCTTCAGGAAAATATATTGAAATTGAAACATAAAAATAAAGAAGAACTCATATGAGATATTATTGCAGGAAATTTGAAATCTGCCTCCCACATAAATATCTGAGGAAACAATTGAGTTTCTTTAACAAAAGTATAAATCCTTTGAAGTTTGTATCATATAATCTTAGAGAATGTTTTGTAGCCCTTGATCAGGAAATACGTTGCTACTAAAGAGAGTACACCAGGGTGGTTCAGATTTTTATAAACATGATTTCATGAGCCCCTGTGAGCTAGTGCCATAAGAGTCTTAATTCTAATACTTACTATAATACAATAATAAATAGTTAAATAAATCCATATCCTTGTTTCCAAGACTAGATTGATATCTAGTTTATGCATATTCCAGATTACTTCTTGAATGAATAAAAAAAAGAGAAAAAATAATTGAGTATAAGGTTTCTACTTATCGTACTGAAGCTAGTCACATACTATTGTATGAAGAAAGGCTTTACAGCTGTCTGTTTTTAATGTCTTTAGTGTTGGGTGACATGTTGTGCTAACCACATAACAATGATACAGGACTGCCTCTCTACCAATACAGTAAAGGTGAGGCAATTAAACATGCACATAGAGACTGGGGATATTTCTTAATTGGTAAAATGCTTGCCATCACAGCATAGAACAGGAATGCTGGTGCACAACTAGAATCACAGCACTTGAAGTTGAAGGCAGAAGTATCAAAAATTCAGCGTTATCCTTGGCTACCTTGCAAGTTTGTGGCCAAGCCTGGATACACAAAACCATAAAAATAAATATCCTTTGTAAAATGACTGTAAGGAGTATTTTTAGAGTCTTCTACTACTTGAAAAACCAGAATGGCAGATCTCCAAGAGAACAAATAAAAAGTTGTTGCTTGTGTAGAATCACTTTCTTCTAGGGCTATCATTATAACAGCATGAATTGTTAGGCATAGAAGAAGCAAGTGGGCCACCTGCATATCACTTGGAAATAAAGAGTATTCTCTTTAAGGAGATGGGATTGACTAATCTATGAGCTAAAACTTAATAACTATGAAATAAAGAGACATGTTTACTTAAGCCAAAGATGTCATATTTATGTCTCCATAAACAATTAAATTTTAAAAAATCAACACTTTGCAGCATCAATTTTCTTTATTTGCAAAATAGATTTAGATTCACTATCTACAACTTTACAATGCACTATCAAATAGCGCCTAAGTCACCAGGTAAAATTCTAACACATCCAGACCTTCCTTCTCAGATTTCATTACTGGTTTTCCATTCTCAGAGAACATAAAGTATTCTAACTTTACTGTAAAAAAAAAAAAAATACCAGGTCCTGCATCACAATTCTGTTCTATGCTCACATTTCTCATTATTCAGTGTCTATTGTATGTATACATGTTCATGTGTATGCAGGTCTTTGTCTCTCTGACTGTGTGCGTATGTAAGGGTGTGTGTCTGCATATGTGTGTTTACAATCTGGAATTTTATTGTTTTGTAGACAAGTTCTCTGGCTTGTCTAAAACTCACCACTTAAACAAAGTGAGCTGGCTGGCAGTTAAATCGCAAGAATTTATTTGTCTTTGTTCCTACAATGCTGGAGTAATGTATATACTTTATTGACACCACATTAGGCATTTTAAATCTGTGAGATCTGGGAACTAAATGCAAGTCCTTATGTTTACCTCACTACCAGAGCCTTCTCATCAGCCCAGATTTTCCTTTTTAGGCAAAGACAAAATAAAATGGTTTACATTTGCATCTAAGTGACTGACTATTGAGTAGAGAGCAAGAAGTATATATAAGAAAAGAGATGGCTGTCTGGACTGGCCAGTGCCCTGAGCAGACCTTGGGCCCAAGCTCTGCAGCCAGTCCCACAACACCAGGAGGAAGCTCCACTCCCAGGCACTCTAAAAAGCCCAGGATCACAGGATCACAGAGACAGCTTTACTTTGGGGAGTTCTGACACAACCAGGATCACAGGAAGGACAGGCTCCAGTCAGATTTAGCAAGGGCAGGTAACACTAGAGGTAACCAGATGGCGGGGGGCAAGCATGAGAAAAACACAAACCAACATTACTTGACATCATCAGAACCCAATTCTCCCATCATAGCAACTCCTAGACACACCATCACACTGGAAAAGCAAGATTCAGATCTAAAATAACTTCTCATGATGATGATATAGGACTTTAAGAGACATAAGTAGCATCCTCAAAGAAATACAGGAGAAAAAAATCCCTAAGAGAACTACAGGAAAACACAATCAAACAGGTAAAGGAAATGAACAAAAATATCCAGAATATAAAAATGGAAATAGAAACAATAAAGAAATCAGAGAGACAACCCTGGATATACAAAACCTAGGAAAGAAATCCGGAGTCATAGATGCAAACATCACCAATGTAATACAAGTCATAGAAGAGAGAATCTCAGGGGCAGAAGACACCATAGAAAACATTGACACAACAGTCAAAATGCAGAAAGCAAAAAGCTCCTAACCCAAAACATCCAGGAAATCCAGGACATAATGAGAAGACCAAACCTGAAGATAATAGGTACAGAAGAGAGTGAAGACTCCCAATGTAATGGGCCAGTAAATATCTTCAACAAAATTATAGAAGAAAACTTCCCAAACCTAAAGAAAGAGATGCCCATGAACATACAAGAAGTCTACAGAACTCCAAATAGACTGGACAAGAAAAGACGTTCCTCCCGTCATATAATAATTAAAACACCAAATGCACTAAACAAAGAAAGAATTTTAAAAGCATTAAAGGAAAAAGGTCAAGTAACATATAAAGGCAGGCCTGTCAGAATTACACCAGAGTTCTCACCAAAGACTATGAAAGCTAGAAGATCCTGGGCAGATGCCATACAGACCCTACTAGAACACAAATGCCAGCCCAGGCTATTATACCCAGCAAAATTCTCAATTACCATAGATGGAGAAAGCAAGATATTCAATGAAAATACCAAATTAGACAAAGCCTTTCCACAAATCCAGCCCTATATAGGATAATAGATGGAAAACACCAAAATAAGGAGCAAAACTAGACCCTAGAAGAAGCAAGAAAGTAATCTTTCAACAATCCTACACAAATCTAATTCCACCTCTTACAACAAAACCTTTTACAACAATTAATTTTTCTTAATATCTTAATATGAAAATTAATATTACCAACATATCCTAATCAATTGAAATCCAAAAATATGAAGAATCAGAAATGTGTTGGACTCAGGTTCCTTCCGGTCTGTCTGGGCTGGGGTCTAGAGCAGACCTTGGGTGCAAGCTCTGCAGCCAGTTCCACAACAGCCAGAGAAAGCCCCACTCTCAGGTGATCTAACAAGCCCAGGATCACAGGATCCCAGAATCACAGGATCACAGGAAGGACAGGCTCCAGTCAGATTTAGCAAGGGCAGGTAACACAAGAATTAACCAGATTGGGGGGGGGTGCAAGGGTAAGAAAATAAACAACACAAATCAAGGTCACTTGCCATTATCAGAACCCAATTTTCCCAGTATAGCAAGTCCTGGACACACCATCACACCGGAAAAGCAAGATTCAGATCTAAAAATCACTTATCATGATGATGATACAGGACCTTAAGAAAGACATAAATAGCACACTCAAAGAAGTACAGGAGAACACAGGTAAAGAGCTAGAAACTCCTAAAGAGGAAACACAAAAATCCCTTAAAGAACTATAGGAAAACACAATCAAACAGGTGAAGGAAATAAGCAAAAACATCCAGAATCTAAAAATGGAAATAGAAACAATAAAGAAATCAGAGAGACAACCCTGGATATACAAAACCTAGGAAAGAAATCCGGAGTCATAGATGCAAACATCACCAATGTAATACAAGTCATAGAAGAGAGAATCTCAGGGGCAGAAGACACCATAGAAAACATTGACACAACAGTCAAAGAAAATGCAGAAAGCAAAAAGCTCCTAACCCAAAACATCCAGGAAATCCAGGACATAATGAGAAGACCAAACCTGAAGATAATAGGTACAGAAGAGAGTGAAGACTCCCAATGTAATGGGCCAGTAAATATCTTCAACAAAATTATAGAAGAAAACTTCCCTAACCTAAAGAAAGAGATGCCCATGAACATTCAAGAAGCCTACAGAACTCCAAATAGACTCGACCAGAAAAGAAATTCCTCCCGTCACATCATAATCAAAACACCAAACGCACTAAACAAAGAAAGAATTTTAAAAGCAGTAAGGGAAAAAAGGCAAGTAACATACAAAGGCCTATCAGAATTAAGGCAGATTTCTCACCAGAGACTATGAAAGCTAGAAGATCCTGGGCAGATGTCATACAGACCCTACAAGAACACAAATGCCAGCCCAGGCTACTATACCCTGCAAAACTCTCAATTACCATAGATGGAGAAAACAAGATATTCCATATCAAAACAAAATTTACACAATATCTTTCCACAAATCCAGCCCTACAAAGGATAATAAACGGAAAACTTCAACATAAGGAGTAAAACTACATGCTAGAAGAAGCAAGAAGGTAATCTTTCAACAAATCCACACAAACCTAATTCCACCCTTTACAACAAAAAAAAACAGGAAGTGACAATTACTTTTTCTTAATATATTAATTTGAAAATTAATATTACCAACATATCCTAATCGACTGAAATCCAATAATATGATGAATTGGAAATTTGTTGATTGTCATCCAATGGTTTCTCTAATTTGGTAATTGGAGAAATAGGTCCAGCATTGTACAATCTATATACACTGACAGCTTGTATGTTTGTGACAATGTCTGTCTGTGTACACATAAGGGTCTTGAAATCTTGCTTCTCCTATCTCAGCCTCTCTATTAGTAGTATTGTTTATTTCATGGTTTTACACTATACTATATTTTTCAGAACAGCTTATGTATTTCAAAAGTATTTATATAGCCAAAAGAAACATAGACTATTAACTAGGGAGGTGGCTTGTAAGAGAACAACAAAGTGAAACTGAATGCTTTGCTTGACATTTGTAACTCTTGTATCAAGTTTGAAGAAGAGGACTTTATAAGTTACTCTTTCTCTGAGATGAATGCTTTTCCAAATTATCACAGCTAATGAACCAAATTCTTACCCTCACCTAATGTCTGTACCACCCTCCAAGCAGAACCATTGTTCATTGAAACAGTTGGTGAATGACTTTATGGATAGACCATCTTAATACAAACACCATTTCATAAATGAATACAACCTGTTCTCTGTGGGCCAAGGATGAAGTTACTCACTCAACTCAAATAGCTTTGACCATAGCAGGAAGTCTGTATCCAAAAATCAAGCCTACAATTCATTTCTTGGTGCAGCAGAACTATCAACTCTCAGCTTAGCTACGATGGAGGTAAAAATCCTTTGGTGATGTGAGGGTCATTGAAATACAGCCTTATTACAATGAAACCCAATGTCTAAAAATTGTTCTTATTTTGGGCTTGTACCACAGTAAGAGCCAAGATTTTAAACTCTACTAAATACAAAACAAACAAAAAGACTTTATATATTCATGTTCATTTAAGAAAATACGAGTAGTGATGTATTATTTTTAAGTATACAGTTAATATGTTCGGAGTTATTTAAAATTTATATTGAGAAAAATGTATTTTCACTATTGCTACAGATGAGAATCTACATAAGACTGTTAAATTGATTGTTGCTTTATGTCAACTTTTATAATACTTATTTTTATTGTTACAATATTTTATAAATTTTAAATAATTTGACAAAAAAAGATATTGTAGGTATTGAAGGAGGAGTCTCTGGGAGGGGTTGGGGTACAAAAGGGAAACAAGAATGTGATTTAATTCTATTTACTTAAATTATGTTTTTAAATGTTAACAAATTTAGATAAATTGAAATCATGTATCTTTTCTCATCATAATGCAATAAAACTTAAATCAATAAAAAAAAGAAAAGAGATAAATAACAAGGCCATGGTGGGGAGAAGATTGGAAGTGAGATTAAGATTTATAAATAGCAAGAAAGACATTGTTCTGGTTATGATAATGAAACCAAGATATGGTCTGATAAAAACAATTGCATACAGTACTTTAGTGAATGGAAAATTAAACAAGATTATTCTTGAAGTTCCTGATATTCTGACCAAATCAGAAAAGAGATCATCTGCCAAGAAGATGTTATCAAAGCTGAGATACCAAAGATATGACTACAGAAGATGATAATTCAAAATGCATCTCAAGTAGAATAACAAGGTATAGATACAACAAAGGCTTAATGACATGAGATTCAAGAGAAAATTAATAATCACAAATGAGTAATGAATATAGAGTATCATCATTTGCCTGATCTGTGATTAATCTGAAGAATACAAGGAGATTGTATGGGTGGTATGGCTAAAAACAGCCTCTAAAAATCAAAGCTCATTATGGAGGATTCCAGAGGTCTGCTGCTTCTACCAGGAAATTCAGAGTTAAAAGAGAAAAAAGGTGGGAGGGGAGAGTTCTTTGAATGAATGAGAATGGTTAAAACTTTGAGAAATGGACCAAATTATAGCTTGTTTTTCTAGAAGGCAAGCACACTTCATGTAAAGTTGGAAAACGAATGTTAAAATTCACTCAACAAAGAAGTGTCTAAACTAAAATTCTACAATTATTAGTGTCATCAGACATTGGCACATTTCAAAATTTAGGATATGGCCTTTGGTTTTAGGTCTGGCTGTTATAGAATTTCTTAACTAAATAATAGAACTTAACTGATATTTAATACCAGATACATTCTCTAAATCATGATGTTCATAAGGGCACTCATCAGCTGCATGTGCCCACTGCACATTGAAATATGGTCACAATGACTAAGAAACTGAGCTTGAATAACATTTATTATAATTCTTCAAAAGAAATTTAGAAAGCATGACCCACATGTGTCAGCCTTTTCATTGAACAATTGCAGGTGTCTAGGGAAGGTTCATGAGAATGTCTATTATAGAAGGGATCAGTCACAGACAACTGACACACCAAGCTCTGGAATGTGATGTGATAAAGTGATTCTTCTAATGGGTCAGATTGTTCCGCAAATATTGGTTTAAATGTCACACCAAACTGCTTCACTCAGTCATTCATATGGGTTCAAGCACATAAAAATGAAGAAATGGTTCTGAAACATAAGGAGGCATTCAATCTCTTTGACTAAACTTGCTCAAAGTGGCTCTTGACTCTCTTCTTCTCTTTCTTCAATAGGAAGTAGATCAAATTAAGGGAAGGCATGGGTATCAAATGATCTGTTACTTTAAAGTATAATACATAGACATAAATGTTTATTTTGCTAAATTATTTTGCTTTCTACAGTGTCTGTTTTAAATCATAATTTAAGGGGTGGTTTCTAAGAAAGTTGTAAGTTCAGCAAAATAAAAATATAAAAAAAAATCTGTTGTACAAAACACAGCCACATATTAGTAGCTATTGCTATTCTTACAGGAATATATGGGCAATTACATTGAAATGAAATGTATTAAATGTCTGTGCCAACTTCCAAGCAGAACCATTGTTCATGGAAATAGTGAGTGACTTCATGGATAGACCATCTTAATACACACATCATTTCTTAAATGAATGTAACCTGTGGGCAGGAATGATGACAATCACTCAAGTCAAATAGCTTTGACCATAGCAGGAAAACTGTATCCAAAAATTGCGTCTAAAATTCAGTCCTTGGCACAGCAGAACTGTCAACTCTTAGCTTAGCTACAATGGAGGTAAAAATCCTTTGGTTATGTGAGGGTCATTGAAGTACAACCTTATTACAATGAAATCCAATGTCTAAAATTTGTTCTTATTTTGGGCTTGTACCACAGTAAGAGCCAAAATTTTTAACTCTACTAAATACAAAACAAACAAACAAACAAAAAGACTTTATATATTTATGTTAATTTAATAAAATACTAGTAGTGGTATATTATTTTGAATATACAGTTAATATGTTTGGAGTTATTTAAAATTTATGTTGAGAAAAACGTATGTATTTTCAGTATTGCTATAGACAAGTATCTACATATGACTATTCAATTGATTATTGTTTTATATTAAAAAATTTTTTAAATACTCACTTTTGTTAAAATATTTTATAAAGATATGACAAAAAAGTTATTGCAGGTATTGAAGAGGGTCTATGGGAGGGGTTGGGGTACAAAGGGAAACAAGAATGTGATATAATTCTATTTACTTAAAATGTTTTTAAATATTAACAAATTCAGATAAATTGAAATTATGTATCTTTTCTTCATCATAATGCAATAAAACTTAAATCAATAAAAAATGGCTTCTATCAATAATAGTACTAAATGAAAGTGAAGAAATGGAAAACAGAAGTGAGTACTTAACTCCATTCTTTATTAGAGTTTCACACAAGAAAGTCACTGACTAAATTTCATTTCTCCAGTTGCCTTCAAGGGTAGTAAAGTTTAAGAAGCTATGCTGGAGTAGATTGGGGAAAACCTGTAAGAAACAAAAATGAATAGGCAAATATTTGTATTTGCAGTATAGGCAAATTTTTTACTTTAAAGACAGTTTTCACAGCCTCTGTTCAATTGTGTTCCCAGGAGCAGTGAGCTTTTTCTCAGAGGCTTGTCAAGGGACGCACTGATATTTGCTCATTGTGCCTGTGTCTAATTATAGGAAAATCATTGTTATTGGTAATGTTGGGGAATTCACATTATCTATTATGTCTCAGCTAATATGGCTTAGCTGTCTTCACAAAATTATGTGGCCTCCTTTCATAGTTACTCTATACCTCTCTGTGGCAGTCATTCCTACAATTTAAAAAAATAATGTTTTATGAATTCTTTGAGAATTTACCACAATATACCTTGATAGCAATAACCCATTTACTTCCAGTTCTCCCCACAATTCCTTTTAGAACTATATTCTCCTCCAGACCCCTGCCCACTGTCTTATTTTTGTTTTTAAGAAGATATCGGGCTGGAGAGATGGCTCAGCCGTTAAAGGCTAGGCTCACAACCAAAAATATAAGAAGATATCTCACTATGAATTCCTAGTCTTGTGGGCTCTTATTCTCTTTCCACCTTCCATGATATGTTCTAAGAGTCAGATGTAGGGGTTTATAATAAATGTATTAACTGGAAATGGCTACCCATTGCCATTTGTTCTCTGCATTTGGACCACTTGTGACCTTTTGCAATGATCTCTTATAAAAAGGATCTTATTTGATAATGGGGTGAGAGTCACACTTATCTGAGGACATAGTAAAAAGTATTTTCTTGGGTATTATGAACTTTTGGGATAATATCCACTTATCAGTGAGTATATACCATGTGTTTTTTTTTGTAACTGAGTTACTTCACTCAGGGTGATATTTTCAACTTCCATCTATTTACCTGCGAATTTCATGAAGTCATTGTTTTTAATAGCTGAGTAGTACTCCATTGTGTAAATGTACCACATTTCCTGTATCCATTCCTCTCTTTAAGAACACCTGGATTGTTTCCAGCTTCTGGTTATTATAAATAAGGCTGCTATGAACTTAGTGGAACATGTGTCTTTGTTATATGTTGGAGCATCTTTTTGGTATATGCCCAGGTATGGTATAACTGGGTCCTCAGGTCCAATTTTCTGAGGAACCGCCAGACCAATTTCCATAGTGGTTGTACCAGTTTACAACCCACAGACCTTATGAAACCCAAGAAGAAGGAAGACCAAAATGTGGATGCTTCAGTGCTTCTTAGAAGGGTGAACAGAATACTCATAGGAGGAAATATAGAGACAAAGTGTAGAGCAGAGACTGAAGGAAAGGCCATCCAGAGACTGCCCCACCTGGAGATCCATCCCATATACAGCCACCAAACCCAGACGCCATTGTGGATGCTGGGAAGTTCTTGTTAACAGAAACCTGATATAGCTGTCTCCTGAGAGGCTCTGCCAGAGCTTGACAAATACAGAGGAGGAAGCACCCAGCCAATCATTGGACTGAGCACAGGGTCCCTGATGGAGGATTTGGAGAAGGGACTGAAGGAACTGAAGGGATTTGTAGTCCCATGGAGGGAGCAAGGTGTCAACTGGCCAGACCCCCTGGAGCTCCCGGGAATTGGAACACCAACCAAAGAATATACATGGAGTGACCGACCTATGGCTCAGACTGCATATGTGGCAGAGGATGGCCTTATTGGACATCAGTGAAAGGAGAAACCTTTGTGCTGAGGGTGTTGGATGCCCTAGTGTAAGGGAATGCCAGGGTTGGAAAGCAGCAAGTGGGTGGGTAGGTTGGAGAGAACCCTCATAGAGTCAGGGGCAGGGGAGACAGGATGGGGGTTTCCAAAGGGGAGACTTGGAAAGGGGAAAATATTTGAAATGTAAATAAAGAAAATATCCAATAAAAAAGTCCCCAGGGGGGAAAAGGTATTCTTTCTTTCTTCCTTTCTCTCTTCCTTCCTTCCTTCCTTTCTTTCTTTCTCTCTTTCTTTCTTTCTTTTTTGTTTTATTTGATGTTTTCCTTATTTACAATATCTCCTTTCCCAGGTTCCCCTCCAAAATAAAATAAAATAAAATAACCAAAAACTAAAACACACCCCTATTCCCTCCCCCCTTCTCCCCCTGCTCATCACCCCACCCCCTCCTGCTTACTGGCCCTGGCATTCCCCTACACTGGGGCACAGAACCTTCACAGGGCCAAGGACCTCTCCTCCCATTGATGACCAACTTGGCCATCCTCTCCTATACATATGCTTCTGGAGCCATTAGTCTCACCATGTGTACTCTTTCGTTGGTGTTTTAGTCCCTGGGAGCTCTGAGGATAATAGTTAGTTCACATTGTTGTTCATCCTAAGAGGCTGCAAACCCTTCAGCTCCTTGGGTACTTTCTCTAGCTTCTTAATTTGGGACCCTGTGCTCAGTCCAATGGATGGCTGTGAACCTCTACTTCTGTATTAGTCAGGTATTGTCAGAGCTTCTCAGGAGACAGCTATACCAGGCTCCAGTTATCCAGCACTTGCTGGCATCCACAATATTGTCTAGTGATGATTGAATATGGGAAGGATTCCCAGATGGAGCAGTCTCTGAATTGTCCTTCCTTTAGTCTCTGTTCCATAGTTAGTCTCTATAACTCTTACATGGATGTTTTGTTTTGTCCCCACTTTTAAGAAGGAACGAAGAATCCACACTTTGGTCTTCCTTCTGCTTGAGTTTCTTATGGTTTGTGGTTTGTACTTTGTGTATTCCAATCTTCTGGGCTAATATCCACTTATCAGAGAATGCATACCATATGTGTTCTTTTGTGATTGGGTTACCTCACTCAGGATGATATTATCCAGGTCCATCCATTTCCCTAAGTATTTCATAAATTTATTGTTCTTAATAGCTGAGTAGTACTCCATTGTGTAGATGTACCACATTTTCTGTATCCATTCCTCTGTTGAGGGACATCTGGGTAGTTTCCAGTTTCTGGCTATTATAAATAAGGCTGCTATGAACATAGTGAAGCATGTGTCCTTATGACATATTGGAGCATCTCCTGGGTATAAGCCCAGGAGTGGTATAGCTGGGTCCTCTGGTAGTACTAAGTCCAATTTCTGGAGGAACCACCAAACTGATTTCCAGAGTGGTTGTACCAGCTTGCAGTCCCACCAGCAATGAAGGAGTGTTCCTCTTTCTCCACAACCTCTCTAGCATCTGCTGTCACTTGAGTTTTTTATCCTAGCCATTCTAACTGGTGTGAGGTGGAATCTCAGGGTTGTTTTGATTTGCATTTCCATGATGACTAAGGATATTGAACATTTCTTTAGGTGCTTCACAGCCATTCGGTATTCCTCAGTTGAGAATTCTTTGTTTAGCTCAGTACCCCATTTTTAATAGGGTTATTTGTTTCTCTGGAGTCTAACTTAAGTTATTTATATATATTAGATATTAGCCCTCTATCAGATATAGGATTGGTGAAGATCTTTTCCCAATTTGTTGGTTGCTGTTTTATCCTATTGACAGGGTCTTTTGCCTTACAGGAGCTTTACAATTTTATGTGGTCCCATTTGTTGAAAATATTTTCAGTACAATTAGAGATTATTTCGTTTAGGAAAGAAGAGTAACACAATCTCTTCTTGGTTCCATGTTCTCACCAGTTATGACGAATTGCCTAAGTTTACAGCAGCAGACATGTGTTTTCACTTATGGAGAAAAATAAGCAGGTGTTGTTTATTCATATGACATAAGTGCCACTATTGTAACATTTCAAATATCTTGTCATATTGGCTGTTGTCAATGGATTTTAGCTAGATGGAACTATTGGTTATTTTTTCTCTGTTGGCAGCTTGCTATGCTTCCTCTGATACTACGAGATTTATTCTTCAATGAAAGGGCTTCCATGTCCAATAGAGATTGCTTTTCCAGTTCCAATTGTCATTGTTACAGTTTTAATTGTTTTTATCAGTTGTACAATTTTCTATTCAATATTTAACATCCATTAATGCCACAGCAATGATCATCACATTACAGCTCTGTCCCTAGTGCCTGGAATAGTGCTTAGATAATATTTCAGTGGCATATTAACTGAATGGGCACATTAAATTGCTAGTTAGGCATGATTCTTCAAAGGTCTCCAAATTTCGTGCATTATTGAAGAATATTCATTTAGCAAGAAACATGTTTTTAATAATTTACTGGGTATTACATAGTGTAGAAGATACATGAGGGCAATAGCCTCTCCTATTAAAAAGGTGTTATTTGAAGAAGGTAGTCACAAAAGTATCATGAGATGTGAAAATAAAAATTATATCATTGATAATGTCTTAATAATCTTTCTCAGAAAAACAGTGATTGATAAGTTAGAGGAGATATTTGAAACAGTGAATGCTAACCATTTTCTTGAACAGGCATTGCAAACAAGAGGAGTATGGTGTGAACATATGGATAGAAACAAGGAACAGCAGTGTACATTCATATGTAAATAGACACTTCAGCCTTATAAGAGTGCATAGCAGTAGATGTGAAGAAGAAAGTGTGAAGAAGAATGAAAGTTATATCCAAAGTTGAAGCCTAGAAAGCTTATAAATCACAGTCAGAAGTGTCCATTGTATACAATGGACAAATGTGCACCAGCAATTTTATCTAAACTATGATAGGTTAGAATCAAGACGTTGTAGCCAAATAACTTTTTAAATTCCCCATGAATTCTTTAAATTCAACATATGGCTAGATAGTCACCAACCCTGTGAAGTTGCTGATCAAAATTAGATAAAGAATTTAAACATTGTGTGACTGTGAATTTAAAAAAAATGGGCTTATTGTGAAACAAGTCCGAATGTTAGCTTACATATACATCTTCACTAGCTGTCCATGTGATACAGGAGAATCACTGCAGGAAGCAATACACATAAAGAGAACTACTGCCATCATCTAAAATTTTAGAATAACAATTTTGAAACTGAAAAGTTAAAATCCAAATACACTTTGTAGCTTGAGAAGATTATTACAATGCCAATACAGAAATTATAAAGTTTGCCAGGCAGTGGTGGCTCACGCCTTTAATCCCAGCACTTGGGAGGCAGAGGCAGGCAGATTTCTGAGTTCGAGGCCAGCCTGGTCTACAGAGTGAGTTCCAGGACAGCCAAGGCTACACAGATAAACCCTGTCTCAAAAAAAATTAGAAAGTTTAAATTCAAGTCATAAAAATAAAAAAATAGAAATGAAAATATATTTTGGACATACTTAAGAAAAAATAACTTGAATGTATTTATTATGAGGACTATATACAAAGAAAAGAACATGTTTCCCACTTTTCTGCATTATTTAGGTCCATATTGATAGCATCAATGGGAAGAAAATTGAACATTGCTAAAAGTAAAATAAATGAATTTTTATGCAATTAACTTAAAGTGATTACAGATTTTACTGAAATTATGCATATACTGTTAACATGTATTTGTTTCAATCATACCACTTTTAATATGATTGATGTTATGTATATTTGTATATTCTGTTGTTTAATTTTGACTCATATTAAATTGGATCTTTATAGACAGCAAATAATATGGAATATATATTTCCTCTTCAGAGAACAGATAGACTCTCAAAGACTATTTCAGCATAGTATTGAGCTTGTTTTGGTTATATATCTCCTTTTTACTTTGTCCCAACTTTGCTGAAAAAATTATGTCAAGCAAGCATTAGAAACACAGTATCTACATTACACACTTCCCTTCTTGCACATAAAGATAGGAGCCAGCAAGTCAAAATGTTTGTTCAAAAGAGAAAAAATGTAAAAATCTGCTTACATCATTTCTCATCTATTTATTCTTGATCAAATAACTCCTTCTCATAGGTGCAATCTAAGAAATGGCCCCAGAAGGCTGACAAAATTGAGTCCCAAAGGAAAAAGAATCTCTGGCTCTTGCCTGAGAAGTAAGAGACAGAAGACCCAAATTTCCAGTTCTCTGCATTTACAGGGTGGAATTTACTAAGCTGGGAAAGATAACAAAGGTTTTTAGAGTGGAGCAACAGGAATTATGTAGATCTTCTTGCCTTTCTTTCAAGAAACTGAGTAGTGTTTGGTTTAAAGAATATATAGACAAGCAAGTGGTGAATGTACCTGTCAAGTACAGAATCATAGCAGGAGCCACAAATAATGTATGTCACTGCTTCAGTGTTCAGATGTGAGCAGATTCCTGACAGAGTCTTGGATTGATTCTTTCATATTCAAAACATTTCCAACAGAAAAAAATTAGACCTTTTCATATATTATATATACAGAAGCAAATATTTGGAAATAGAAAACCCATCAGAAAATTAGCAGATCTATGTAAATTTAAAATGATTATCTGATAACTCATTACTACAAATTATATGTTTAATGTATTTTAAGGAAATATTTTCACATTAACTTTGAAGAAAATATTGTAGATTCTAAGACATAGGGCCATCATTTTCAAAAACCCCTTTCTGAGAATAATTAAACTACTTTCTCTATGAGGGGAGCAGCCTCATAGAAGCAGGGGGAAGGGGGATAGGAGGTTTGCAGAGGGGAAAGCAAGAAAGGGGATAGCATTTGAAATGTAAATAACATAAAATATCCAATAGAAAAGTAATGATTTAAATAACTTACATAAGATTCATAAAATACTGTTGTTCTCATGTTAGGAGAATACATGCTGTATGACTTATACACTGTGTTTCCAATGTTACTGTCTTCTGAGTTTATCTGTATGGTACATTCACTAGTGAATTTTTTAGCTTTCTGATATTTCTTTCTTGCCCATAAACATCTCATTCAATCTAAGAACTCCCTGTATCATTTCTGGTAGAGATATATTTTCTCATCCCTGGTTTCTCTGAGAATGTCTTTTTCTCTCCTCTGTGTCTAAGGGATAGGTTTGCAAGGCAGAGTGTTCATAGTTGACAAGGTTCTTTCCTTCAGCACACAAACTCTTACATGTCTTTCCCTAGCTTTTTGCTAACATGTGAGTTGGAAAACAATCATATATACATTACTTTGTTTTTCATTGCTCCAAGAATCATTTCCTGTGCTGGTTAGTTTTTGTCAGCAAAACTCAAGTCACCCGGGAAGAAGAAACCTCAACCAAAGTATTGCCTCCATCAGATTGGCCTACAAGCTTGCTTGTAGTAGAGTTTCTTTACTGCTAATTGATAGAGAAGGGCATAACCCACTGGGAAGGGTGCCATGTCTGGGCAGATGGCCCTGGGTTGAATAAGAATCTTGGCTGAAAATGATTCTGGAAATCAAACTAGTTAGCAGATTTCCTCCATGGCATCTGTTTCAATTCCAGCCTCCTGGTTCTTGAGTTCTTCACGGACTTACCATTATGATTGGCTATACATTATAAAATGAAACAAACCCTTTCCTCTTCAAGTTGCTTTTGGTCATAATGTTTATCACAGAAAAAAAAACCTAAACTAATAAATATTATTAACTTAGACTTTTAAAGGAGTACTTAATATATGTCATGTAATATATTTGGTAGAGTTAAATATGACTGATGACCTTTAGCTTTCTGTCCATGAATGGTTATATTTTTGTGTTCCTGGAGTTATCTTTTTACATCTTAAAGAAGGGATCTTCCTTTCTAGAACCTAAGTAATAACTCATAGTACTCCTTTAATACTCTTCTAAGGTAATTGTAGACACATCCAATTCCTCTTTGATGATTTCTCCTGAAAATATGTACTTTCATAGCCTCCTAGCTTTTGAGATCACTGGTTGCTTCCACTGTTTTAATTTCTCACTGTTGGTTTCTTCTGTCACCTTCCTTTTTTATTTATCTATTTATTCACTTACTTTTGGTTTTCTGAGACAGGGTTTCTCTGTGTAGCCCTGGCTGTCCTGGAACTCACTCTGTAGACCAGGCTTGCCTCAAACTCAGAAACCCACCCGCCTCTGCCTCCGAAGTGCTGGGATTAAAAGAGTGTGCCACCACTGCCCGGCTTCTGTCACCTTTTAAATTTCATTGACTCTTTGAAGATTGAAGATTTGTTTGATTGTTAGATTCTAGTTTTATTAATTCATTGAGAATTTCATACGGAGTATTTGGTCATATTGATTCCTTCCCCCTCAACTCATCCCAGATTTATCTTCTCCAAATATATGTTCCTCTTTTAACTGCTTTTGTCTCTACATCATTTCTAAGTAAAATTGTTGAATTGTTTCCTTGTGTTTTCGTGAGGTTCATTGAGTTTCCTCAAAGTGACTGCATTAAATTTGCTAGTCAAGGGTTCTTTTGGTTATTGTGATGGATGGATTGTCAATTTCACTGCATCTGGAATTAACTTTAAAAAGCAAAGCAGGTGGGCACTCCTCTGAGCAAATTTTATTAATTAAATTACTTCAGGTTGGAAAACCTACCCTAAACCTGGGAATCATCTACTTATGGAAGCCTATATAAAGGACATGAAAGAAAAATAATCTTTTGCATTTCTCTGCCTGCCATCATTCTCACTGGAAAGTTTATATATCCTGCTGTTGCTGCTGTATTAATTCACTGGTATTAGACCCTACTTCTTTGGGACTTTGATGTATACTGACGACCAGCTGAAACATACAGCCTTATGCACTGAACAACTATTGGATTATTGGATTTTTCATCAGCAGACAGTCACAATTGAACTAGCTGGACCAACGCCTATAAGCCACTATAATAAATTGTGATGATAGATAGATAGATAGATAGATAGATAGACAGATAGATAGATAGATAGATAGGTAGATAGATAGATAGATAGATAGATGTATGAATATTTCGTCTGCATGCATGTATTTGTATGATGTTTATGCAGTGCCATTAGAGGCTGGAGAAAGTTGTCTTTGGGTCCCCCAGAATTGAAGTTACAAATGGTTGTTAGCTGCCATGTAGGTGCTGGGAACAAAAGAGAGATCTGTAAAAGCAATATGTTCTCTTAACTACAGAGTCATCTCTGTAGCCCTAAATTTCCATGAATATTTTTACTGTTAGTTGAGATCATGGCCTTTTGAAAGCTGTAATTACTTGTTGGTCTCTGGCATCATTTAGACATAGAGACATTATACATTTATTCTAGTTTTCATAACCTTGCTTTGTTCAAGCCTGGCTTACCAGAAATTCTAAAATGGGCATGTATTTTCTTTTTTTTTTATTAGATATTTTCTTTATTTACATTTGAAATGATAGCTCCTTTCCCAGTTTCCCCTCCAAAAGGAAAAAATAAATAAAACCTGTTCCTTCTCCCCTCCCTCTGGGAATTTATTTTCAATAAGATTGGAGTCACTTCTAGTATTTCAGCATCATATGGAATTCTAAGACCAATCCAGTATTAGTGTGTTTTAATTGTTTTACTATTACAGAACAATCAAAGTCCAGGTTTGTTTAAAAATCCCAGAGTATATCTACCCAGGGTTCCCTATTCCTCAAAACCTTTTCATGTGACAATGACAGGTCTAGGTACCTTGTTCATAGTTACTGGTCTGCAGCCAGGCACTGTGTCTGTGCCTATGATAGATCTAGGATCTCAGTTTTATGACTATAGTTACTGGTTTGCAGTTGAGCACTACAAGATATTTATTTCTCTCTGAAGTCAGCATTGAGCAACTGACCTAGTTTCATAGGCCACGCCTTTAGCTTCAATACTGCAAAACAGCATCTTGAGACTATAGTCTATACCAGCAGGGCAATGATAGAAGATTAAAATGAAAGTATTATTAGCCGGGCGGTGGTGGCGCACACCTTTAATCCCGGCACTTGGGAGGCAAAGACAGGTGGATTTCTGAGTTCGAGGCCAGCCTGGTCTACAGAGTGAGTTCCAGGACAGCCAGGGCTACACAGAGAAA
The DNA here is from genome assembly GCF_008632895.1 of Mastomys coucha. Lineage (NCBI taxonomy): Eukaryota > Metazoa > Chordata > Mammalia > Rodentia > Muridae > Mastomys > Mastomys coucha. Next base: position 84,015,838 of record NW_022196895.1, read on the forward strand.
CTCTGTCTCAAAAAAACAAAAAACAAAACAAAACAAAAAAAACCAAACAAACAAAAAAGAAAGTATTATTAAGTGTGCACAGATAGGGTAGACTACTGCAACTCGTCACAGATAACACTAGGATAGATATAGGAAAAACAGGACTTTCTCATATTTTGGAATCAAGATTTATAGAGGCTTCATCTGAAATGGGTGGTGGGAACAGGAGCTTTTAGGTTCTGGTCAGCAACTTGACATAAAATTCCAGAGCAACATTCTTAGCTTACTACTTACTACTACCCCCAGGCAAATGAGTTTTTGCTTCAGTCTGTTTCCTGAGTTGGAGCATTGCCAGAGAAAGCAGTCCCTTGGCCACCTAACTTCAATAAACTGGAAGATACCTGAATCTCAGGCATTTAACGGTACATAGCTGCAAGAACCATTTCAAGGTTGTACTGTGGCCGGGTCTTACCTGGCAGTGATGGATACATGTCAAAACATTAGTCTACATAACCAGGATACAGAGTCTATTTGGTTGATACTAGTAAAAGTCTGGATTTCCATTTGTAAGTAATAGACCAACAATACGTTTTTTCCCCTAGATAGAGACATGGATGATACAAACATTATTTTGGCTACCAAGGCTGATCCTAAGCTAAAGCAGGCCTGAATTTGCACATCTTAGATAAGGAAAATGAGGGTAGTAGACATTTCCTAGATCTCTCCAAATCTAGCAATGACTAAAAACTCAAACTCATCTGCCTCACAGGCATACTGGACTCTGCCTGATTCCAGTGCAGGTCTAGCGCTCCACCTTTGAGTTCTTGTTTAAGTGTGGAACATTTATTTTTCATCTGTTTCTGGATGTCACTAGAGCAAGTCTAGTATTGATATTTAGAATATGGCCCTGTTTTAGCTTTTATTTCTGCTCCACATCAAAAGAAATCTGGCCCTTTGATAAAGTGAAAAAATAAGCTATATGGCTAAGAGAGTCTCTGTTACTTTCTATTTGAGTTTCAACTTGTGTTGAGGGGTTATTAGATTTTATCTGACACCTGATTTCAATGGTCAGCCTTGGTAATTGATTTCAAGTTTAAAACTGGATCTAGTTTCCTCTCCCCGCACAGGAGAGGCACATCTCTTGCCTAGCTCCTTGGACTTGAGGGTAGGAGATTGCAGACCTCTTGCTTTCCTTCTACAATAAATCTGTTCTTTATAAGAGAAACTGAACATGAAGACTTTCCCCCTCACTTCCATAGTTCTGGTGAAGTATTTTTGTATGAAGGCAAGTAGTCACACTGTGTCTATTGGGAGAAAACTCACTGGAAGAACTTCCTTAGCTTCTATAGCTGCTATTGTGTGTGACATGTTAGTTTTGGTTTTTGTTGCTTGAGCACCCTACATGTTGCTTTCACAATGGCCATGCTAACTTACATTTCCCTCAACAGTGCACAATCTATCCCTTTCCTTTACATCATTGCCAACATTTTTCTTTCATCTCCTTGAAAATAGTCAGTATAGCAGGTGTGAAGTGATAGTTTAGTGTAATTTTAGGTTGTATTTTTGTCATTACTCATGATTTTGTTTCATTTTCACAAACTTGTTAACCAATTTTATGTCATCAGAGAAATAGCTAAATCATTAGCCCATTTATTAAGTTGTTTTCATGATCTTGTGTTTTTTATATGTTTTACATATTAACTCATTATCTCTGTGATTTATAAATGTTATCTCCTATACTTGAGATTTTTTTCTTGGCTCTGCTGTTTCCTTTATGGGGCAGAAGCATTTTACTGCTACAGTCCCATTAGCAAATATTTACTCAAGTTATCTCTACTTTCAGAATTAGAATCTACAAAATAACACTAGTAAGACTTTTGTTTTCTCCAAGTTGCAACATAGCTTCAGAGCTCATGTTGACAGTTTTCCTATCTCACTGTAAGTGTCTAATCTATTTTGAGTTTATGTTTGTGAATGTTATGATGAGGGATTCCACTTCCATTCTTTGACATTTAGACATTAAATTTTATGGTCCCATTCATCAAAGAGACTGCCCTTTCCTGTTACTTATCCTTGAACCATTGTTGAAGTCCAATTGACCATACATGCTTTTATCTCAACAATTTTTTCTGGACCACTAGTCATCATGTGCATTTTTATGCCAATGCTATATACTATTTGACTACTACAGCTTTGTAGTAGATTCTTAAACAAGGTAATTGGATACTTCCACCTTTGTTCATTCAACTCAGGGTCATCTTGACAATTTGAGATCTTGTGTGAGTTGATATGAATTGTAGAATTGGTTTTGCATTTTTTAGAAAACATTATTAGAATTTGAGGAATTGCCCTCAGTCTATGGTTCATTCTGGGCAGTATGAACATTTGAAAAGTCAAAACCTTCCAATCCATTAAAAAAAAAGAAATCTTCCCATTTCTTCGCTTGTGTCAATTGCCTTTATAAGAATTTTATAGGTTTCAGTGTATAGATTTTTTTTTTCATTTTTTGGTTAAAAATATGTAGTGTTATTTAGTATAAGTTATATTTATATCTAAGATATGAAAGAAATGCATCCAACACAATGAAAGTCCTATATAAGTGTACAATTAATATTTTACTAAATGAAATGATAAAATACTTTCTCTAAGACTGTGAATAATACAGAGATGACTACACTAACACCATTGAATGTAGTTCCAGAATCCATAATCCTAGCCACAACAATCAGACAAGACCAATATGAAGGAAAAAAAAAAGGAATTCAGGTTAGGAAGGTAGAAATAAAACATTCTCTGCTTACATTTAACAGGATATACATGTAATATAAGGCACAAACACAAACACACACACTTTCACTAAAGGTCTAAGTAAACTTCACAGTCATGGATATAGAAATTGTCAACCACAACACACAAGCTCAAAAAAAATCACAAAGATAAAACATTTGGGTAGCAATGAAATATTCTTCACAAATTTGGGGATAACACTGGCAGTAATTAAATAAAATAATTGATTAAATAATTTAATCAATATAATATTTTCACTTACAGTAAACTAAACAGATATTAATGGAGAATAAATTTCAAACAGTGTTTCTGGCTAGCATATAAACTTCAAGGAAATTACTAGAAACAACAAGAATTAGCAACTTAATATCAGCATCATTAACCCTTGAATGAACTATTAAATCATATTCTAACCATTGCACTATTAGTGGGCATTTTTCTGTAAACTCCACTCACATAATGAAAGAATAAAAAATGAAGTCATGAATGAAAAGAAAAACAAAAGCATATAAATATTTATAGTAGATATTATATCATACAAATATTATAACTGAAACCATAAATTATAACCACCAATATCCAACAAACCTCAATTATAAAAAATAAATAAATATACTTCAAGGAGAAGTATGGGCCTGTGTACTGGAGGCTTTCCATGGAGATTTCTGGCAATGCTGGGTGTGAGAGTTCATGCAAAGGGGAGTGAGTACAAGCAGGGAGAGGAAGTCTTTTCTACCTCTTCCACTGTTGCAGTTGGCTCCACCTATGTCTCCACTGTGAGGTCTTGGTTACTCCACAGCTCCTGTGCTGGGATGACCAGAGGCCGATTAGCCAGTGAGGAGTGCAGTGGAGCTTCAGTTGATGTTTCTGGAGAGCAGACCTCTTTCCAAATGTTACAGCTCTTATGACAGAAACTCTCAGATGAAGGGGTAGTTCTCACACACCTTTAATCCTTCTGAATAGGATTCCTATATACCGTTTTGGGATGAGTTAGGGTCTGAAAATAAGTACTTCTCATTGGCTTGATTTGAGAGCTTGGGGGAAACTTACTTGCATGTGGGAGGGCTTGGTGCTGTTCCTTGTGACTGGTGACCACACACCTCTCTATGGGGGGGTTGTGGGAGGCCATAGCTGTGACTGGAGCCAGGGACCCAAGGGGTGTGGCCAAACACCAGCTGTTCCTTGTAGGCAGAAAAAGTCATCTGTCTGGTCTCAGGGGTTCAAAGCCTTCGCTCCACTGGGGACCAGGTTGCCTGTGCACATCTCACCATCTCACAGAGAGGAGAGCTTTTCTTATTATGATATTGTAGGCTGCATTTGGGGTTCTTTATTTTATAGATGAAACATTGAGGAATGCAATTTGAGGTGGCAAAACATTTGTTATTTAATAAGGAAATTGATTTCTGTGGAAAGACAGCTTAAGGATTGCTTACATACAGTGTGGCTAGGCATCCATTAATTACAAGACTATAGCCTAGATGTGTATCCGATACTTATTGAGAGAAGCAAAGGCTTATAATCATAATAAACAACTGAATCTACAGCTTTTTACTGCCTAAAGAAAATATTCCTCTGACCAAAAAATGTGTGATAAAATTGCCTACAAAATAGTATTCATCAAGTTTAAGCCATGCTATTTCTTACACATTATAAGAAATATCCTTAAATTATGATATTAATTCATCATGTTACAGTAGAAACGGGACTAGGTTTTAGATTGTAATTTGTTGGCTTGGTATCTGTACATAACCTTAGCCCTTTTTCTTTAACTCTAAAATGGTAGTAATAAAGTCAACTAATATTTAAGCTCACTCATAATAGACATGGAATGACTCTGAACTGCAACACATTTAAAAAAGATCAAGATCTCACATGTGTACAACATGAATGTGGGTTCTACTCTAATAATATTGTTTGGAGTTTTTATATAACACAAGAAATATACTTCATTGTACGTATTACGAGGTAAGCATGTAGAGTTTGGGACATAAATAAATCACAGTATACTGGAAAGTCATGTGGATCAGTGATATATTGGAAAATATATTTAAAATCTCAAATGATCATTTAATACATGAAGAATGAAAAAAAGATATTGTTTTTTAAGATCAGTAGTATTTTTGCTACAATTCTAGTCATAGACTGCATATGAATGGAATGTATAATAATGGAATATAATTTTTTATATTATAACATTATAAATATGTCAATTTATATTATAATAATTATAACAGTGACCAAAAGATCTGTATGTGTTAGAGTTTTGCATATTTTCCTTTATGTACTATTACACTCCCATTTACACTAATACTCATATCATATACTCGTATGTGTGTATGTATGTGTATTAATATACAAATATCCATTTATTAATATATGTGCATGTGTATGTATGAGCATATAGAAAGCAGAAACAGACAACAAGTTTTATCCTCAATTATGTCTACCTTGTTTCTGAGACATGGTCTCTCACTGAAACTGGAGCTCTTTGTTTTATCCAGGCTTCTTTGTCAATGATATCCAGGTGTCCATTCATCTCTACCATCCCCAATGGTAGGATTACACACATGTGCAACTATCCTTGGTACTTTATGTCCATGCAAAAGATCCAAACTCAAATACTCTGCCTTGTGTGGCCAGGTCTTTACCAACTGGACCATCCATCTAGTCTCAAGAACATATTCTTTTTTGTTTTTTTTGTTTTGTTTTGTTTTGTTTTTGAGACAGAGTTTTTCTGTATAGCCCTAGCTGTCCTGGAATGCAGTTTGTAGACCAGGCTGGCATCGAACTCAGAAATCCACCCGCCTCTGCCTCCCAAGTGCTGGGATTAAAGTCATGTGCCACCACTGCCCAACTCAAGAACATATTCTTACAGCCAGTATTAAATGAGGAAGGCATGGGATTCTGAGACTAATAAAAACTATTTGGTTCACTTGCCTTTTTAGTTCAACTACATTATAAAGTTTAAGAAATGTAGATAGTTTTGTAATAACATCATACATTTTTTGGACATTTTTTCTGGAGTTGTTAGAAATGCCTGAAGAATTTTGTTTAAATCGAGTTTATATATAGCCTTTTGTTATGGTGTTGGTTTCTTATTGTTAGTGAACAATTTGCCAGATATTATCATCTTAAATACAAATTTATGAGTTCATACTTTGACAAGCAGAGGACATCATGACTAAGTTCCCTGCTGAGAATTTCGCAAGGCCAAACTAAAGCATTGGAGATACCAAGATCTGAATTTAGACCCTAATGAAATATCTGCTTCAAAGCCTTATATTTTTTTTCTTTCCTGAAAGAATAACTGAACTCAAATTTATTCTTTAAAACCATGGAAAAATTATTTTTATATTTTAAGTTTTGTTGCTTTTGTAGTGTTTAGTTTTTTTGTCTGTTTTTGTTTGTTGGTTGGTTGGTTGGGTTTTTTTTTTTTTTTTTTGGTTCTTTGTATATTCAAGGCACTAACCCTTTATTAGATATGGGTATAGTTCAAAGTCATTGTTTTCAGCTGTATGAAGAATTGAATCCATCTTAGCCATGACTTAGATCCCTGTTTACTGACTTCCAGTTGTTAGCCACTTTCAGCTAGCAGACTCTGCCACGTTTCTTGCCATATGGGCTTCACCTATAACCAATGACAGTTATCCAAACCTTCTGCTTTTAGCTCTCTAAAGTCCTCTTTGTAAACAACCAAGGTCAAGCTCCAAAATCTTCCCATTTTAAGATTAGCCAGAATTTTGCTTTAATTACATCATCAAAATCTCTGCACACCAACCCCCTGGAGAATCATGTGGCTAGGTAACTGAAATATGCAGTTCTGTCTAAAATGTTGAGAACACCTTACTCTTTTGCCCACCACCCACTTACAAACCCCATTTAAGTAAATTTCTATCTACACAAAGGAGTACATCCTTAAAGAGTCCATTCCCTATGGTTTTGAGAAGCAACCCTGTATACCTGTATAGCATTAGGATTAAACCCAAATATTGAAATATTTTAGGGAGAATAGGAACTAGATTTTACAGCTCAAATCCAGGACAGTGATCATCAAATCTAAACCTATTTTTGTTTAACTTTTCAATGCATACGGATCCTAAGATATTTTGGGTAATATTTATATTCATGGCATACCACATAGGAAAATCAAGGTTGCAAATTTTCTAAATTTTTGTGTACGTGTGTGCATTTATGTTCATGTGTGAATGTGTCTGGGTATATTGTGCATGTGTGGTCATAGGAGATTCATAGGCATGCAGCATATACATATGTGTCTTTATCCCCATGTATGCATTTATATGTGCACACATACAGCAGCCATCCTTATTTTTGGTTAAAATATGGTATTGTATTGGCCTGAAATTTGCTTTCTTCTAGGCTGATTGCCTAGCAAGCCTCAGATATCCACCTTACTTCTTCTTTCCTTGTAATAAGATGATACACCCATACTACTGCAACTGAATGTTTTAAGCATGATATCTATGGGTAAACTTCAGGTTTGTACACTTTTACATCAAATATGTTACAATATGAGCAATCTTCCTAGCCAATAAATACTTATTTTCATCATATAGTTTTAAAATACCTGTTTGTCAGGATAGTAATAGTTTATATTGCAGATAATATATTTACAAAATGAGTTATGCTCCTCAATTCCCAGATTCATGTCCTTTGCAGCAAAAGTATTTATAGGAAGCAAGCATAAAACATGGGTTTTAAAAATTCACATGAAAATTTAAGAGCCTGATGTTTGATATTTACATGTATTAACATTTAGCAACATCCCACTGCTTTGTAATTAGAGTTGACTCCCAAGAGGTACACCATAATTGCTCATTTTGTAGATGTGGCACTTCTAGATCAAGAAGTGATTAAAATATTTATATTGCACAGCTTGTTCAATTCACTTATATTATCAGATTAATTTACTTTAATTCTCTGTGCATCCATATTTCCCCCCTTTCCTCTCCAACATAGTACTTGAAAGAAAATAACTTTTCACTGTAGTCTTAATAACAGCTGATTATTTGAAATAAATAAAATGAAGTTAAATTAATATTGAGTACTTGATACACTATTATATTGTGAATATAGCTTTTTCTCTGAGATATAAGATACAAACGAGACAGTAAAGTCATTTAGAGTATGATTTCCCTGAGGAATAAGCTTTGAATTAAAAATTTGCTAGGAATCAGATGTCAGATGCCTTCTTTACACAAAAAGTTAATTTTTATGTTTGAAATATTTCCAATTATGAGAAAAATAAATGCATGTTATGATGAATATATTTTTGTTTTGAATTTTTATATTTAATTACTACATTGCTTAACAGTTGCACTCAGCAAAGATCTGTATTCGTAATTTGGTCAGCAAAGGGTTTCATTTGCAATTATTTGTGTTATGGGGCCAAAAGCTAGCAAGAAAATTATCTGGGGTTGGGGACACACAGTTGTGGGATCATCCACAGCCAAGAAAATTAGCTTTGGGCACTTCAATTCTGAGCTAAAATGAAGATGAAACCCATATAGGGCTTAATTAAGTGACCAAGACAAAAATTACCTTTTAGTCATGTCATTGGGACTGTGCTACTGGAAGTAGAGGCTACCTGCATTGATCATTTTTGAAGTATGTCAAAGTAATGCAGATTTCATCCACCCTCTGGCTCATTGGAGGCTGGGTTTCCATCTCCAAGCCCTGCTGCCTTAAGGAGACACACAAAAATCAGAGGAACTTGCGGGACGTTTGCTCCCATTACTGTTAACATTCACTGCCTGCAGTTGTCTGTCAACATGAAAAGAAAGGAAACAGAAACTTGTCTAGTTAGATTCTAATATCTTCTGGACGACAGTGTTGTAATCCCTTAAGCAAAACAGAAAATGGGAATTAAGTTAGGAAAAGGGGCCTGCCAGGATATGAATGCACAAAATCTCACCAGCCCATAAAAGACCTCTATGGGTAACACTATTGATTTCACCTGGAGGCAAAACTTTGTTGTAGCAAAGTAACTTAAAGAATAATTTTCAAAGAGGGAGAAAAGAGCTTGTAAGAGATGGGAAGGGAGTGGAGCATATAAAATGGACCAGGTAAACAGAGATAGGGCACAGCTAAACTTTAAAAATCAAGAAAAGCACCTCAGTGTAGATGATGTAAGCTGAATTTGTTCTCACTTTCCATATGTAAATTCCAAATAATAATGAATAAAAGAAGTGGCATTAAAGGCTACTACACTGTGAGAAGATGAGTCATCTCCATGACAAAGCTTCAGATTTCTTTTT
>NW_022196895.1:84025063-84030116 GCF_008632895.1 Mastomys coucha
AAATCCGCCTGCCTCTGCCTCCCAAGTGCTGGGATTAAAGGCGTGCGCCACCACCGCCCGGCCAGATTTCTTGTAATCCCAAAACCTGCCTTGGTTAGAGCCAGGCAAGACCCTAGAAAACTCACCTAAAGTTCCAAGGACTTGGATACTTAGGGTACTGATGACAGATATGTGCCTGAGGACAATCAATATGTTCCATAGGTTTCTCCCTATGCCCAGGTGACAGTGTTCAAAGAAGTAAATGATAAAATACAGGTGACTCCCTGGCCTAAGACTTAGTATTTTCTGTCTCCATGTTGCTACTTGGAAAGCCACTGAGTGTTAGTCCCTTAAACCACTGCCTCCATCAGGACTGACTACAGCTAGTTATCTTCACCTGACCCTCTGCCTTTTCATTGCCTTGTGTCTAGTTTAGCATCTTCTTTCATGCTGTTAAGATAACTTTGTGAAAGACTGACAAACGTAGCATAAGGTACAAGGTTAATAAGCTCTCTTTAAGAAGGATTTCTTTTCTGTGACATTTGCTTGTTTTGATGAAGTAAATATCCCATCCATTATGAAAGGCAAGCTATGAATTCTAAAGGCAACGAAAACAGGGAATCAAAGAAAACAGAAGCATAAACTTGAAATGAGAAACTCACAGGAGCAAATAGGGAGACAAAGTATGGAGCAGAGACTGAAGGAAAGGCCATCCAGAGACTGCCCCACCTGGGGATCCATCCCACATACAGTCACCAAATGCAGACACTATTGTGGATGCCAAGTAGTGCATGCTGACAGGAGTTTGATATAGCTGTCTCCTGAGAGGCTCTGTCAGAGCATGAAATATACAGAGGTGGATGCTCACAGCCAACCATTGAACTGATCACAGGGTCCCCAATGGAAGAGCTAGAGAAAGAACTGAAGGAGCTAAAGAAGATCACAACCCCATAGGAAGAAAACAATATCAACCAACCAGAGCTCCCAGGGTCTAAACCACCAACCAAGGAGTACACATGGAGTGACCCATGGCTGCAGCCACATATGTAGCAGAGGATTGTCGGGCATCAATGGGAGAAGAGGCCCTTGGTCCGGGCGAAGGCTGAATGCCCCAGTGTAGAGGAATACAAGGGCAGGAAGGCAGGAGTGGGTGGGTGGGTATGGGGTATACCCTCATAGAAGTAGGAGGTGGGGGATGGGATAGGGGCTTCTGGGGGGTGGAAATAAGGAAAGGGGAGAATTCTTGAAATGTAAATAAATAAAATATCCAATTAAAAAATAAAAAATAAATAAAAAGAAATGGGAAGAGATGTACCAAGCTGCTTTTTAGGGGCCAGGACAACTTTGCCTCTGCAGTTTTCCAAATGTGAGTAGAGGAGTCTCTGTTTGATAAAGGTGCTTCTTAAATGAACCATCAAAAGTCAAGTGTCATGAATGCCTAGCAGAGCCCTTATCTAGTCCTTTCCTTCCTCTCTGCATCCGTGGTGTAGCAAATGAGGCTCTTAAATGGTCATTTGAGATGCAAACTTCTTCAAATTCTGTGATTTATCTATATTGTTTGCTTTTAGAATACATATACTTTGTTTCCTTTGTCAACTCTTCACAAATCTCTTTGCAGATATCACTCTAGATCCCCCTTTCTTTAGTACAGAGACTGGTATATAAAAGGGCAGAAGAACTGGCCTTTATGAATGTCATTATTGAAAGTTTGTAGGTTAAACATTATATTGTGATTTTTTTATTCATCATGTATACACCCATGTTCTCAATAAACATTTCAATATATCTTTAAACACAAAGCTAAATTTAGTTACCTTCTAAAATCTTCTCAATTTACCATTTCAAAGTGCTTTGCTTCTTCTTTTATGTTTCCCCCACTGAATTACAACTTTCAGTATATTAAAATGACTTGAGAAGAAGACTCTATGATTTGTAAGAGAAGGTACATCTGTTACTGAACTATCCAAGTTGCATCATGTGCACACAAGGAGCTCATTGAAACTCACTGAAGAAGGCCGATGGACTGTGGACTCCAACCTGTCTAGGAAATCAAGAAATCTGAGAGTCACATCCAGTACTGCTGTTAACTAGATATATTTTAATTAGTCATTGCCTTAGATGAATCAAATTCCTATAACAGAATACAGTAGATTTATATGATTATTTAAAACAGCACAGAATTTTTTCACAAAGTTCTGAAGGCTGTTTAAGATCATACGTAAGCAGATGGGTAATGAGTAGGGGTAGCTTCCTCCTGATTCTCCAGGTTTTTATTTTGTAGAAAGAGAAATTATACCTCTTTAAGAGGTATGAATACTATTCATCAATTCTCCAACTTATCCCCTAATCAAGTCCTAATCTTAATTCTATTCTTTGTAGGCTAGGATTTCAACATATGATCAAGAGGCAATCCTATTTATACCTTGTAAATTGTAGGGAACTATTTATAAAATGAAATATAAGTGGGTACTTTTAAACAGTACTTTCAATATTAAACACTTCCAAATTCAGCTGCTACTTATACTAGAGATAACATGAAAATCTAATAAAAATGGCAATTAAACTCTCCATAAAAAATATTTATTGTCCCTGCCAGAGGAGCTAAGTTCTTTCATTTTCAAAATTTTGACTTCAGTACTGTAGAGTCTAATATTAACCATGTATAGTGGATACAAAGGAGATGATATTAGGTAAGGTTCATAAATGAGGCCACATTTGTTCATTAACTGGTAGTTGCTGTTTTTCAAATAGCTGCCAACAATTTATCAACATCAAAACAAAACAAAACAAAAAAACCATATGCCCAAATTGAGAATTTCTTTTAGCAATTTTAAATTTTCCCAAGTTAAGGAAAAGCATTAGTAAGTACTAGCATTAATCCTGAGCTTTGTACTTGCTAAGTGAGCTAGGGACCCAGCTGAAATGCCAATTTTTAACAAAATAGTTGGTAAGTATCTAGTCTGGCCTAAGTATCTGCCGTTCCATTTTACATCAATGTAAACGTATGCAAATATGTTAGTGTTTACACTCTTTAAAATTTCAGTCAGTATCAAAGCTGAAGGAGGTAATAACAGTATACTGATTAACCCCACCTTAAAAGAAAACTAAGCTTTCTAATTGTAGCATTTCCAGTCATTATGTCAAACACTTCACCAGTGCCTCTTCATACGTAATAACAGCTTAATAACTGGCCCCCAAATTCTTGACATTTTAACAAGTGGTCCTCAGAGGATGGGTAAAGGTTCCATACAAACTTCACAAACTTACACATCTGCACCTCTGCTCTGCCATCCTTCCATTCAAGTCTAGTATGTAAGCTTCTCAGCTAGATAGCAGAGGCAGACTCTAGAACGGGTGTTGGCAGCTGCCCATGCCCTGTTGTCTTTTTTGTAAATAAAGTTTTATTGGAACAAATCTGTAACTTACATACAAATTTATTCTTTATTACATGTTACATAGATATTCATTGTCAATGGCTGGTTTTATACTTCAGGAGAAGAGAGCACTGAGAAAGAAAAGAAAAAATAAGGCCTAAAATATTAACTAAGCCTCATATGCCTTTCCCTGTCAGTTCATCATATTCAGCACTGCCCTTCATGTTCAGCCCCTGTTGGGACAGTTACATTGGTGATATTTTAGGGGTACCTTCTGATGTTACTAGGAGATAATCTCACAGCAAACTTCCTCCCTGATCTGATTCTGACAATCCTTTTCCCACTTCTTAAAATGTTTCCTGAGACTGAGGTACAGAAATTGTGTTGTAGATGTGTCCACTGGGCTCTACAACTCTGCATTTTGATAGGTTGTGGATTTTGGTAATGATTTTCATCTATGACAAAGAGAAGTTTCCTTGGTAGGGGGTGAAGACTTATCTTATAAATATATGCATACAATAACAATTGATAGAAAAAGAAGCTATGAATTTGACGGAGCAGAGAATGGTATATGGGAACATTTGGAGGGAAGAAAAGAGTGGAATGTAATTAAAAGTCAGCCTCAAGAATAAAAAAGTGAAAATATTAACTAAGTTGCTTTACAGATCAGCTTATTGATTTGGAATTCTGGAGACTTAGAAATGTAGGTGTTAAGGTTTTACATTAGATAAGCTAAATAAGCTGAATCAAAATTTTGCTAAACCCTTAAGTAGACCTATGTAAATTAAGTACTGAGTATTGAATACTGAGTACTGGTCCTGATCATATATGCTATTCTTCAGCACTCCTAAAACTTCAAAATTCAAAAGACCTCCAACATATGACCAAGCATGCTCACCCAAAAATTCTGAACAAGGAAGGAAATACATACAGAGATGTGCATTAAAAGTATTGACCTGTAAGATTCTGGGTGCTCAAAGACCATGAGGGTGGGCAGGCAGGCTGAGACTCAGGCTCCACCCACAAATGTTTTATTAATATTAGCTATGAGACACTTGAGTACCACTTTTAAATCTTTGAAGTGACTAAACTATAGTCAACTGATTTGGAACTCACACTGAATCTATAAAGTAAATGTTTGTAAACACAGGCCACCATTTCATTGAATAGAGACTATCTCCTGGCCAAGCTGACTAAACTGGACATCCTGGTGTAGTGAGAGTTTGCATCTTAAGAGTAGTTAGGAGGAGCTGTATACATTGGATGCACAGAAGAATAGTGTACCAGGATAATTAATCATCATCTCACTTTAGTGTCTTAGAAAGGTAGATATGACTCACTGCTCTAAAATAATAAACACTGTTTTCAGAACTCATTTGGATAGCAAAAAAAAAATGATTTTTGGGTTTGGTCATCTATATGTTCTAAGAACCTTTTAACAAGGACACCTTGTTAAAGTAAGCAAATGGTAATTATTTTCTTCAGGAGCTAGGCCCTTTTACTATTTTGGTGGTCTGAAAGTGTTTGCTTTTTTATAATACAAAGAATGATAGCAATGTTTCTTCACCCCATGTAACTAAAGTAAAGAATATATTTTATTCAAAGAAGACACTGGTGATTGTATAGTTCCAGAGGATAATCCTTGAAACCAACCCCCATCCTCACCTTTCTCTCTCTCTCTCTAACTCTCTCTCTCTCTC
>NW_022196895.1:84030126-84036196 GCF_008632895.1 Mastomys coucha
AAAATCATACAAAATAACCCAAAATATTTTCCATGAGTTGAAATGATAAAGGTTTCCACTTGTAATGAGATCCTAGTTGAAACAACTCTTTAGATTTCTCCTGGGGTATGTACTTGCCAAAGACAGACATAATATTTTCTCATTATTAGCCCTTCAGCAGAAAAGAAGCTGGATATCATGTTCTTTTCCATCTCGACGAGAAAAGGACATTTGAACCGGTAATTTAGAACATGGAAATGAAGGAGAAGTGGCTAGGGAACTCACAGTGATGCATAATTATTTCTCTGAAGGAGACAGGCTGTGAATACTTGTGTTGATTCTGCTTTGAGAGGAGCTCTCCTGAGGAATCTGATTTAGGAAGAGGTGAAATCATTGGAACAACTCCACATGAGCTCAGACACCTCATTTATTTATTGTGTCTCATGATGCTCTGAGAATCTAGTATGACCACCAAAAGAGATGTCGAACAACCTAGGGTATATTTAGATATTAGTTACAATGGTGTGTGTGTGTGTGTGTGTGTGTGTGTGTGTTCATCTTTGTGATACTTTAATTCAATGTACGCATTTGTATGGTTTTAAAAATGCAATTTTTTAAATTAAAGATGAGCTTCTAAACCCCTTCATACTCATCTCAAGAAATAGTGTGGACCCATGTGCCATTGTCTGTAGAAAAAGAAGTAGTGAGATCTGGACCTGCCAGCTGTGATTCATGATAGAACCTTCAGTACCACTTTACAAAATAGCAGTGCCTTCACAGTACCACCAGTGTGTGGCCCAAGCATTAGCCTGAAAAAAAAAAAAACATGAACCACCCACTTTTTAATTTGGAGCACCTTCTTTTCACAGGAAGTACTCAAGATTCTGTTTGCACATCCATTAAGCACTAAAAATAAAAACTTAAATAAAATGAAGCCAACACTGTGAGAGAGAGGAGTGCATGGCCAGCATTGGAAGAAGGAAGTAATGTAGTTATATTATAATTATAATTAATCATTATTTAACTAAAACGTTACATGGCATTCAGAATAGAAGTGCAGAACCAGAAGTATACTAAGAAGCAGCACAGGCTTTGCTTGGTCACCAGCCTCCCATTTCTGTTTTCCCTCTGCTGCTGTGCTTCTTCCCATCTCTCACAACTCCCCAGGTCCACACCCACTCATGTAACAGAGGACTCTTCTAAAGGTATAGCAATGACTTCAATGCCATCTTTTAACTTTAAATTTTGCTAATTCTCTTTACTATTTATTCTTGGAGAAACACCAAAAGCTGTAAAGAATTTACACTTGTTATTTTATATTTTGAACAATTTCATAATATACCTAATGTACTGTGATTACATTGACCCCCATTATACTCTTATCCCCACTTCCTCTGAATCCTTTCACATTTTCAACCAGTTGGCCTTCTATTTGCATGATCCACTGAGTTTAGTTAGGGTTTACATACATTTGCATAAGCATTTGTAGCTTATTTGAGCTATTTGCAGGAACAGGGGCAATTTTCCAGTTGTTCAACAACTGAAGATAATTTCATCCATTAATTGGCAATAGTTCCTCTGGAATCTTTTTTCTAATTTATCTACAGGATCTATTGACACAGATTTCAAAGTCATAACTGGCTATGGTCAACTTTGGGACATTTCCTCTCACAGTATTGAATTTTAGGCATTAACATTGCATTCTTGAGGGAAAGGGGAACTATATTTATTTCTTTCAGTGGGGCTCTTCCTGACAGATTGTTATTACAATTTATACAGACAAATCTTATGAACATCATTGGCATTTAAAAGTTTTAAAGTCTGTACAGGTAAAGATAAAGAATTGCACTGGTCATGCATGCCTGCTTTCGTTCACCATGGATAAATAATCTCATGGTCTAGTGCTGACTGCTTGTTTATTGTTTTCTCCTGAGTGGACATTCAGTTAATGAATAGCTGTGATGTGAACCCCTGTGACTAGTCTCTCTTAATTGTTTCTCAGCTGCAATTTAGGTTGCCTATCTATTGTGCTTCTCTTTAATGTGTATCATAAATGCTATGACTTTTACAATATAATGTAGCATCTCTTAATTGAACAGGTCTATGTTTCCAATAGGGTGCATTTGTTTTATGTCTTTTGGGACATATTTTGGTAATTCCCACCATATTTCAAGCTTTTAATTAATATTACATCTATTATAATGATTTATGAAAAGAGATCTCTATTATTAATATTGTGAATGTTTGGGAGTAGCATAAACCTCAAACACACAGACAGCAAACTTACCCAATAAATGCTTTGTGTGCTCTGGCTGCTCCAATAAGCAACCATCCTCACATTGCTCTCTATCTCTGGACACCTTCTTTTTCCCTGAGATGGCCAGTTTTGAAATTAGGTCAGTCAACAACATTCTAATGGCCTCTAGATATTCAAGTGAAATGAAGAGTTACACACGTCTCACTTTAAATCAAAAGTGCAAAATGATTATGTTCTGTGAAGAAGGCATGTTCAAATCTGAGGTAAATTAAAAGCTACATGTTTCATGCTAGGCAACTAAGCTCCAAGTCCAAGGGGACCATTTTCAGGGGAAATTTAAAGAGTGATACTAGTCAGCACACAAGTTATAAAAGAGGGAAACAGCTTTAATCTGTCAATGGAGAAAGTTTTATGAGATCACACCAGTCACAATATTCTCTTCAGTCAAAATGTAATCCATATCAGATTTTTCTTTAATTCCAAGAAGGTTGGGAGAAGTGAAGAAGCTGCCAAAGAAATGTTTGAAGATAGCAGTGGTAGTTTCAAAAACTTGAAGGAATGTAGTCATCTCTTCATTCATGTATACATACATACATACATACATACATACATACATACATATGAGAGTAATGAGAAGCTAGAATAAAACACCTAGTGCTGGCTACCTACAGTGATGAAGGTGGCTCTGATAAACAGACATTCAGTATAGATTAAAACCTACAGCCAAAGAAGATACTATCTATCTACTATATATCTAGAAAGAAAAGCAAAAACAAGATGGAAAAATGCCTCGATCCAAACTTTAAAAGACCAGATAAATCTATTTGAGTTAAAAATTAGAATGGCTTTAAGGTGGAGGTAATTCTCATTTGCCCCTCTAAAGCCCCTTGATCCTTTAAGTATTATAGTGTGTCTGCTTCCTGTGCCCTATTAATGGAATTATAGAGCCTAGGAGACAACACATCTTTTGCATGGATGGCTGAACATTTTATGCCAGCTTTTGAGATCTACTGCAAGAAGAAAATCAAGAAGTGCAGTGGGTTAAACCTAATACTCAAATTGTAAATAAATAGAAAAATTATCATCAGAGAATACCCACAAAAACAATTGTTTTGAAAAAATTATCAATGAATAATAAAAAAAGCATGGAAAAATGTGTGGGAAACAGGATTTTTCCATATCTTCTTAATCTATATAAGGTAATATTTATAAATACAAAAAAAAAAAAACCAAACAACCCCAAAAACACCAGCCATGGGAAACTTACTTTAACGTTGTTAGTTGAGAGGTTCAAAAGACCTTCCAAACTAATATAGGTTATTGTCATTAGTCTTGGCTGCTTCCGAATACTTAAAGGTAAGACTCTATTGCTAAGGAAACTACACATGTCCTCATGTCATACACAGGAGTTGAAGGTATCATACTAGATTTAACCTGGAAGACTCCTTTCTGTGGACTAGCTCTCATAGTATTGAGTGTGCTATGCAAGTTCCCAAGATAGAGATCAATAGTACTACCCAGTTGTAATACTATAAATGATGACATTATCTAGCTACACAAATATCCTGAATGGGTGCTACAACAACACATATATTGGAGCAAACAATGCCTGTCTATTTGGACTTAAAGCCCAGTCAATAGGTTTGGATTCATGCCTGGCACTATAAACCGAGCTAACTACAACCTTATCAAAAACAGAGGAAATCTACTACTGCCATTTTCCTTAACAAAAGTGATTTATAACTGTATTCTATATACTTACCCTATACTCACAAATAAGTGTAGCTTTTATGCCACATCAATAAAATTTCTTTTTGCAATAAATGGGGGCTACTACAGAGATCCACAACTGATAAAAATGCAGAGAACATATGACCTTGGGGCACTATTCTCCAATTGGTACATCAACAATGCAACCATCATCCTCCATTGAAGATCAAGGAGCAATGAAGAAGAGGTGGAAATATTTTAAGAGGCAGAGGACCAGAATGTCAGCTGCAAAGTAATATCTTCTAGAAGTGACAATGATGCTTCACCAATGAGACCTCAACAGTATAATTACCTCAACAAGTCTTGCATAGTGACAATATGACAATTAGTAAGAATATAAATTTAATATTGAAACATGAAGATGAAAACTTACCCACAAGACCTAAATCATTCTCAAGGTAAGATTAGAAGTAAATTCAAAGAAATAAAAATCAATGCTTTTATTCACTTAAAAAAACTGAACAAACTAACATTGCAAAATAATTTCAATGGTAATTATGTAAAATTAACTAATGTAAACTAGGTATGTATTGACCAAGTTTGTATTTCTCTGGTAAAAATAGACATTATTTCACTTCTAGCCTCTCCAGATCTTACCTATATTGTAGTAAAAATATCTTGCAATACTTCAAGAATCCATTTCTGCCCCATACATCAGAGGTAATAGTAATTATATTCAGCAGTTCATATATATTTTCTAAAAACTTGAGTGAGATAATTCTTACTTTATTTATAAAGGAACTGACATCAGAAACTTTAATCATAACTGAATTTATTACTGTTCAATAATATATTGATGTAATGTATTCCAAATCGTCAAATTACAATAGTCAATTAATGACTAAAACCATCAAGGTAAGAAAACTTAGTAGAGTATTTAGTAATACTCAGCTTTATTCTCAATCAAAATGAGATCTTAAAGTTAATGTTTTGATATATTCCTAATAATGTTTCCAGTTACATTTTTACTGAACATGTCAATAATGCATGATATTTTTATACTAATAATGATCGAATGCACTTGAATTGCCCTGGACACATAGTAATTTATCAACAAATGATGGAAACCTGTGGTGACACAAAATGATGGTAGCAATGACAGTATTAGTGATGAGAGATAGAGAAAAGAAACAAGATGACAAGATAAAGGATATAAAAGACTATTTTTCAGTCATCTCTATGCACATTATGTTTCCATGGTTGATGGGAAATGTGGGGGCTGTAATTATTGTAGAAATACAAACTGGTGAGAGATTTCAGTCCCAGGAGACAGTTTCAAGGGTAAATATTTTTTTCGTGAAATTTTTGGTTAACAGATGAAAAATTTAATTGTGAACTAAGACTTTATCAAAGTTCCTTCTAGTATTGAAATCCTTTCAATATTTTCTTTAGCCTGACAGTTTCAGTCAGCATTCCTGGTGTCCTTCTAAGAACAAAAGCCAGCAATGATCTTTGATTTACAACCACTTATTAGCTAGTTAGAAAATCTCACATAAATGCACAAAGTTTACAGAAATAATTATTCTTCCTTCCAGAGAAGATACAATAAAATACAATGTCCTTCCTATAGAACTGAAGTATATAATTCCATTAGCTCATTCCGTTAGACAAAGTGGTTGCATGAAAGATCCCAAACGGCACATGTTCCAAGTGTAATATTGATTTCAAATTTGGAATATGTAAGAATATCACTAATGTTTGTTGTGGCAGAACCAGGAGACTTGGGCTATAATGTATGAATTAGCCTTCTGTTTTTTCTTCCTTATTACTGTATTCTAAAAATCTCTAAATTGCATGTATTATACATTAAGAAGATAATTGGCCCAAACTGAGGCATGCTGAGTCTATATTTTGCAAAAGGATCAAAAATAAAATAACCATTTTGAAGTTAGCAAGATAAAATTATAGAGTTTCTCAAGTAGAAACAAAACCACACTCATTGTAGCTATGACAATTGCAGTGCAAAGTCACCACTATATCCTGCATTTCCCAGGGTACTGACTCACAAGGAGCATCACTCATTGTCTTAGCCAGGGATTTCTAGAAGAGCAAAATTGAAAGAAT
>NW_022196895.1:84036206-84050326 GCF_008632895.1 Mastomys coucha
AGCTTCAGCAGCCATGGAGAACAAGGCTATGGCAAATGAAGACAAAAGATGGCAAAAGGTGTGTGTGGTGAGGGTGGGGGCTGCTACAAAGAAGAGATCCTTGTTTGGTTTTACTTTATGAAGATCATTATGACTCTGTACTGAGAATAAAAGAATAGACCAGAAGTAAAAGGAAAAAGTTATTGAAAGAATAATACATTAAATTATTAAAAATGGAAGAGGAAGAAAAACTAATACTGAATAAAGTTTAAGGGCTATCAGGTGTGATTTATTGATAGACTGATTAAATGATTTACAAAGAAGGAAGGTGAGTGTTTGTATCCAATATTTTCTTGTAATATGATATTGGAAATCACCACCCACCAGTGATTAAAAGTAAAAGAGTGGAGCAGACCTTGAGCACAAACTCTGCAGCTAGTCCAACAAAAGCCAAAGAAAGCTCCACTCCCAGGCACTCTAACACTCTCAGGATCATAGGATCAGAGGTGAGTAGGACATAACTTCTGTCCCAACACCAGGAGTAACTGGGACCAGGCATGCAGGAACTCCACCAATCCAGTGATACCAATTCCTTCCAGTTTGTCTGGGCCGGTGTCCTGAGCAGACCTTGGACACAAACTCTGCAGTGAGTCCCATAATACCCAGAGGAAGCTATACACCCAGACGCTCTAACAGGCCCAGAATCATAGTATCACAGGATCCCAGAATCACAGGCTCAAAAAGATATCTTGACTCTGAGTAGTTCTGACACAACCAGTATAACAGGAAGGACAGGCTCCAGTCAAATATAGTGAGGGCAGGGAACACTAGAGACAACCAGATGGCTAGAGGCAAGCATAAGAGCAGAAGCAACAGAAACTGAGGTTACTTGGCATCATCAGAACCCATTTCTCCCACCATAGCAAGTCCTGGACACACCATCACACCAGAAAAGAAAGATTCAGATCTAAAATCACTTCTCGTGATGATGATACAGGATTTTAAGAAGGGCATAAATAACTCCCTCAAAGAAATACAGGAGAAAACGGATGAACAGCTAGAAGCCCTTAAAGAGAACACAAAAATATCCTTTAAAGAACTACAGGAAAACACAATCAAACAAGTGAAGGAAATGAACAAAATACCATTCAGGTTCTAAAAATAGAACTAGAAACAATAAAGAAATCACAAGGGGAGACAATCTTGGAGTTAGAAAACCTAGGAAAGAGATCAGGAGTCATAGATGCAAGCATCACCAACAGAATACAAGAGATAGAAGAGAGAATCTCAGGGGCAGAAGATACCATAGAAAACATTAACACAACAGTCAAAGGAAATGCAAAAGGCAAAAAGATGCTAACACAAAACACCCAGGAAATCCAGGACACAAGGAGAAGACCAAGCCTAAGGATAATAGGTATAGAAGAGAGTGAAGACTCCTAACTTAAAGGGCCAGTAATTATCTTCAACAAAACTATAGAAGAAAACTTTTCTAACTTAAAGAAAGAGATGCCCATTAACATACAAGAAGCCTACAGAACTCCAAATAGACTGGACCAGAAAAGAAATAATAATCAAAACATCAAATCCACTAAACAAAGAAAGAATATTAAAAGCAGTAAGGGAAAAATGTCAAGTAACATATAAAGGAAGACCTATCAGAATTACACCAGACTTCTCACCAGAGACTATGAAAGCTAGAAGATCCTGGGCAGATGTCATACAGACCCTATGAGAACACAAATGCCAGCCCAGGCTACTATACCCAGCAAAACTCTCAATTACCATAGATGGAGAAAACCATGTATTCCATGACAAAATGAAATTTACACAATACCTTTCCACAAATCCAGCCCTACAAAGGATAATAGATGGAAAAGACCAACATAAGGAGCAAAACTACACCCTAGAAGAAGCAAGAAAATAGTCTTTCAACAAACCCACACAAACATAATTCCACCTCTCACAACAAAAATAACAGGAAGTAACAATTATTTTTCCTTAATGTCTCTTAGTATGAAAATTAATATTACCAACATATTCTAATTGATTGAAATACAAAAATATGAGGAAATAGAAATTTATTGGCTGGAATCCAGTGGTCTCTCTAATTTGGTAATTGGAGAAATAGGTCCAATATTCTACAATCCATATACATTTTCTGCTTGTTTGTGCATGACAGTGTCTTGCTGTTTACCACATAATGGTCTTGAAATCATGCTTCTCCTATCTCAGCCCCTCTATTAGTAGTATTTATAATTATTGTATCAATTTTGAAGAGGACTTTATAAATTACTCTTTTTCTGAGATGAATGCTTTTCAAAATCATCACAGCCAATGAACCAGATTCTTACCTTCACCTAATGTTTGTGCCACTCTCAAAGCAGAATCATTGTTCATTGAAACAATTGATGAATGACTTCAAGGATAGACCAACTTAACACACACACTATTTCTTAAATGAATGTAACCTGTTCCCTGTGAGCTGAGAATGAAGAAAATCACTCAAGTCAAATAGCTCTGACCATAGCAAGAAATCTGTATCCAAAAATTTTGCCTACAATTCATTTCTTGGTGCAACAGAACTATCAACTCTCAGCTTAGCTACAATGGAAGTAAAATCCTTTGGTGATGTGAGGGTCATTGAAGTACAGCCTTATTACAATAAACTCCAATGTATAAAAATTGTTCTTATTTTTGGCTTGTACTACAGTAAGAGCCAAGATTTTAAGCTCTACTAAAAACAAAACAAGCAAGCAAACAAGCAAAAAGTCTTTATCTATTTATGTTTATTTAAGAAAATAATAGTGATGCATTATTTTAAAATATCATACAGTTAATATGTTTGGAGTTATTTAAATCTTATATTGAGAAAAATGTATGTATTTTCAGTGTTGCTGTAGACAAGCATCTACATAAGACTGTTCAATTGATTGTTGTTTTATATCACACAACGTTTATAGTACTCATTTTACTGTATAATATTTTATAAATTTTAACGAATATGATTAAAAAAACCCAAAAGATATGCCAGGTATTGAAGGGGGTCTCTGGGACGATTTGGGGTATAAAAGGGAAAGAAGAATGTGACATAATTCTATTTACTTAAAATATGTTTTTTTTAAAGATTTATTTATTTATTTTACTCATATGAATATACCATCACTGCTCTGTTCGGACTCGCTACAAGAGGGCACCAGACCCTATTACAGATGGTTATGAGCCACCATGTGTTTTCTGGAAATTGAACTCAAGACCTCTGGAAGAGCTCTTAACCTCTGAGCCATCTCTCCAGCCCTTAAAATATTTTTTTAAGTGTTAACAAATTCAGATAAATTGAAATTATCTATCTTTTCTCATCATAATACAGTAAAACTTAAATCAATAAAAAAATAAAGGAGTGACTGAAGAGAAAGTCTTGTAGATAAAAATGGGTTATCAGGTTATCGCTAGTACTTAGGGTCATAAGAGTAGGAGAGTCCAGTAAAGAATAATGAGAAGGGTCCTCTGGAACATTGAGAGGAAATGAGAATATGATCTCTTCTCTTGCAAGCCTTTTCATTAAATCCCAGAGCAAAACAGAGATGGAGTTAATGAATGTAAAGGACATGGTATAGCACTCAAACTGTCAACAGGGATGTAATAATGGCTGTGCTAAGCAGTGATGGACAAGGCCACCAGCACAAAGCCAATCATTAGTAGTATTGTTTATTTCATATTACCACTGCTAACTTCCCCATGTAAAGATGACACTTATCCAACATGAACCCATGTTTCTATCACTGTTTCACTACAGATAAAGAGAATGAGTTTATTTCTGTCCACCAGTCATGGCCTTGGCTTTGAATTTCTCTGTAATACAGATGATACGTCACAGGAAAGAGCCAGACACTGATGTCAATAAATTGATGCTTAGTAAAAATACATTTTTAACTCCTACTCAGAAGGTGAAAATCTTTGAGGGTACTGGTGTTTTAGGAGACACATACTAAAACTCATATTTGTAGGTTTAAAAGCCTCGACATTCATTACATGATTAATAATTTATAGTTTATCATTCAGTGAAAATAAAGCTAAATGTAAAGATTGAATCTGTTAATATTATTTTCATAAATCAAGAAAGTATTGTATACCTTTTTACTGAAGAAAATATTTTATTATAACAAAAATGGTATAACACTTGGAAAGTTAATTATGAGCAAACATTTTCAAAACTTCATGCCAGTTTACCATTCAATATTACTTTGAAAGTACCTCCATTCATTCATTAACTTGTGCTAGGCATTCATTTAAGCACTAGTGATAACACAGCAAAGTAACACAGAAAAGTGTTCTTTCCCATCTCAACTGCATCTTAATGGAGAGAGCAAAGTGCCCAGGAATCTGCCTCCAATACGGTAATAGTTTTCTAAGTGGAACTCACTTCAGACAATCATCTATGCCTAAAAATTTATGAAGATGGGATATTAATGTGTTCTCTTCCTGGCCCTCTCAGTGCTAGAGAGGAAGCGAAGAGTAAGACGACATTCTTTGTCCCTCTAAAGTTGTAGTGGAATATACTATTGGTCCCTATAGGCAACTGCAAAGCTGAGATTACTACCTTAGCAGGAGGTCCATGTTCACGATTGAATATTTTGGAAATGAGCATCACAAAGAGAGAGTTAGAGAGAGAGATGGGAGTCTGGAACCAAAAGTATCTTGTCGTCTAAAGATGGTGAAGTAAAAGGCAGACAATAGAGGTGTGAGGGAAGGGATACTCTCACAGGCTACCAACAGCTCAACATGAGGAGGCCTCCAATGGAGGTTGTGCTCTGTACATTAAAACAATATAGGAAATATTCAGTATGTCTGTTATCCATAAAACTTCTACTGAGAAAGTGTCTGTTCAAATATTAAGAGATCAAGGAAGAGGTCTGAAATTGACAAGAGAAGGCACTGAGCAAACTGTGAGGTGTTACATCAAAAAAGATGATGGTAATCTTTTCTAGAAGTTAGTATTAATACAAAATAATGATTCCTGAAATGGAAAACATAGGACACAGAGTTAGCATGTCTAAAAACATTTTGGAACTAAATGAACTAAAATATTAAAGCAAAAAACTTAGTATTGGGGACACAGAATAAAGGAAAATATAAAAGCCTGTCTGGGTTTCTACAGTGTAGGGAACAGAAGTGAGAAGATGTGGAGTTACCATTCTAGACTAAGGTGAAAGAGAAAAGTGAGATTGTGCTGTTGTTTTTTCTTCATAATAAAGAAATACATATATGGTTATGTAGTGGGAGGAGGAAGGAAATGAGTATAAATATGTAGAATCTCACACAACCTATGTTTGAAGCAAAGACACCTTTTAGAATGGAAGAACAATGATTACTGAGGGATTGCTTATAGGAGACAATCTGGCAGAAATGCTAAGCAAATGAAAGAATATGAAAGTTCAGAAAAATAAATTAAAAACTACTGTGATTTACATAGCTAAAATGGAAAATAAATATAAAATATATTGTACTCTGATGTAGCAAATCAATAAGACTAAAGCAGTAATGGAGGTATGAAATCAAGCACACTGGGTCATCCAATGCTATGCACAGAAAGAATTCTACTCAAGACAGACTGCTACATTGGTTGAGAGTAGAAAAAAACGTTTTTGCAGAAAGGCACAAAATAGAAAATATCCAATAAGAAAGTCTGATACCAGGAATGGTGCAATGCATAGTCCCCAGACAATGTAAACAAAAGTGAATAATGATGTTAAAATCAAAAAATGAAAATAAAAGCCATCGTCACTAAAAATGATATACACTGTATAGTGGAGGATGCACAAGTACGTGAAAAGAAGAAATGGTGCAGTCAATACAAAGAACAAGACCGAAAAACAGCAACCTTTATAAATAAACTTGCAGGGGATGCACAACCACTGAGGACTGTGTTGTAGTATTCCATTTAAACAGTAAGCCAAAGATAATGTGTGGAACTGAAGAGAACAAGAAGCAAACCTGAGAGAAAAGACACTTATGTCCTTATAGTGTACAGATGAGGGAATGCATCATTTAATGAGTAGAGCAGATAATGTTTTATAAGTTAATCAGAAAAATGCAACTATGTCTATCTTCATAGAAAATATATCAAATATAAAATACATGATGTATATATCAATATACTTAAAATGCATTTTCCATAAATGCCCATATACATAAACATATATATTTATCTCATAAATTTCATTAAGGAAGAGATACAATTTTGCTATTTTACTAGTAAGAGTTAAGTATATTAATTGGTCTCAATGAGAGAAGTCCTGAGTAAAAAAAGGTCAAGAAATTAAAGCTTCAACATGGTTTACCTACTTCTACTAGCTTATAACTTATATAGCCTATTTATTCTGCCACATGGCTGTTTACCTCTACTCATTTTCATGTGTCCATCTCCGCAGCTCAGGACAAAAATATCCTGCTCTCTGTCTAACTGCCAGAGTCCCTCTTTCTCCTCCAGATGACCTACCTTCTAATCCTGCCTCATCTTACTGGCCATCAGATTTTTATTGATAGATGATGCTCCCACACAGTATATAAGAGATTCCCTCTGCACTCTCTCTCTCTCTCTCTCTCTCTCTCTCTCTCTCTCTCTCTCTCTCTCTCTCTCTCAGAGAAAAGGCAAAAAAGACAAAAAAGGGAAAACCAAAACAAATTTTTAAAAAGAGCAAAGAATAATAAAATGAAAAATACCAAAGCAAAGCACACACACACACACACACACACACACACACACACACACACACACAAAACCCAAACGGACAAACAAACAAAAAACATTGATTGTGTTTTGAGTTGGCCAACTATGCCCAGGGTCTGTGTTATTGTTAACTCAGAATTGGTTGTTATAACTTTATAAATCTATAGAACAAAATGAAAAAATTGCTTACTTCTTGAAAATAAATTATCTATGCATCTGGTTGCTGACTGACTGGGCACAGCATTTTCCCTTTAGAGTTCTTCAGATTAAACACTGGTGCTCTTAAGGTAACAAACTGCATTTGTCTGCTCACACTGTCATTAAAATATTTCCATAAGCTTCCATGAATCCATGAATGTAACATCACTGTAGACCTCAAGCCTAATGTTTCACCCTAGAGCTGGAACTGACTCATACTGCAGAGAGCAGCTTGTCTTCAGCAGCTCTTAGTCAGGTTTTCCTGTTGCTTCTCTCTTCTCCCCACCTGCTCTGGACACTCACTTTACTTCTTTATGAACCTTGGAGTACTCTACAGAGTGCTTTTGCAGTGCACTAAAGAACTAATTGTGTTGTAATGGGAGTTCTTTTCAAAGGCAGTGCTGGAAGTGGGAGAGTCTCTGGAGAGCTTAGGAAGTGCTTGTGTAGCTCAGCTTGTATTGGTCCCAGCTGGGATGGAGTGCTATTCATAGTCCAGCACATTTCTCTTCCATTTTCTGGTCCTTAATTTCACAATCACTGATAAGTGAGAGAATCTAACAGGAGCAATTGAACTAATATTATGAAACTGTATGAGTGCACATAAACAAACACCTGTGTGTAATTTCATAAAGCTTGCAACCTACTTGAAACCCATCTTCATGCCCAGTAAAGATATCATGTTTAGAGAGCATGTAAGTTGCAATTAATAAAATTTTAAAATTTTTCACAAGGGACAAACTCTAAAGATGTTAGATCATTGTACAGAAAAAATAAACAAATAAACTTGTTTCCCCAAGACTCTATTACTGGCATTTACAAACACAGGCAGAATAGTATAGTTTGTGAATAATTTAGTTTCTGTACACACCAACAGAATTGATTTAACTGAATTTTCCATGTATCATTATGAGTTAATGAAAAAGTAATCATATCACTTCTTGTGTTAGGCAAATGGGAATCAAAATCATCCATGTAAGCAGGACAGATTTTAATCCAGGAATTAAAGCTCTGTTCTTAGCATTTAGGAAGCTAATTTGAAGAGAAATGAGATGGGACAAAAATAAGAACTGAGATGAAGTTTGTTCGACTTAAATGAGTAGCTTCCATTCAGCTGGAGCCACATGCTACTATCAGGAGGTTAATTATTTCTGCTCCAAAGGCTTGGGTCATGGACACAGTAGGAAGTAAACTGACATATAGTAAAGCAGGCACCATACATTCCTGAGATAGAGAGTTACCTGTGACTAGAATGTGACAGACCAGATAACACAAGGAAAGAGACAACCGCATGCCCACTAAAGACTAATGGATCAGAAACTGCTGTTAACAACAGGAGTCATGTTACTGCTCTGTGACAAGACATTGTCAAAGCCAACTGTGACCCATGTGGCCCTAGAAAAGTGTCATTAACCATTAAGCAACCTTTGCTTCATTGTATGATAGTTCCATATTAGCTAGATTATGATTTCAGCTCTTCCTGTTCTGACATCTGATGCTGTGACACATTCAGAAAACCAGTCTTGCATAGCAGCTAGTGCCTGTAATTCCAGCACTTGAGAAAGCAAGGCAGATGTAACAGTAATTCAAAGCTGGCTTAAGTTATGTCAAACTGTCTTATATAACAACGATGAAAGCAAGAGCAAACAAACAAACTCATGAAACAGGAAACTTCATATGAAGCCATAAGAAGAGTAGACACAATTTATTCTCACTGTTTTTCATTTTTCCATGGACAATTCTTTCCCCCATTAAAATTATTGACGACAAAAATGTACCACAAATGTCTGTGATCCCCACTCACCCTGAGTTACTCACACTCACACCCAGAGTACATACTCTGTAATAAAAACTTCTCATAATTCATTAGTTTGGTCTCTATTTTTTTCTAATGGTGATAAGAAATGAATCATTGATTATAAGTTCATGTCATTTTCCTTTCTCTCCCTGAGAAAACATACATAAAAATACATAAATCATGACAGAAAACATAGAGGAGAAGAGGGGCTACCTCAGGGATGAGAAACTGTCCAGAAGGCTTCCTAAAAGTACAACACTAGGATCAGCTTTGTCATGTAGACAAAGGCCATACATGTTCCATTTCAATTTTGCAGATCTGCAAACTAGGTATAGTCTGTGAGTAATCTATAGTTATGACATGATAGCTTATGAGAGATTTATTTCTATGTAAATTAGAATGAGTTAAAGCATGTCTCCAAAATAGTATTACCTTCACTTATTTGCATTCCAATGTGATTTTTTTAAGTTGGCAAGTATTTAAAAAAAAAAAAAACCTGAAACAATGCTAAATGAACTTCTTCTTAGAATACTACTATGGTTTAAAGGCAATATCTCCCCATAAGTTCCTGTGTTTAAAGACAGATTCCTAGCTAGTGGCACTGCTTTAGGAACTAAATCCTAGCAGTTGGACATATGCCAATCGGGGCAGCTTTCAAAAACCATATTTGCCCCAGGTTCATGCATGCCTACCACTCTGTATCCTGAATTATGGAATGTAAATAAATCTTTTCTCAAGTTTCAACCACGATAAATCAGGCTACACTGCCATAGTGGACCATTTCCTCTGAAGCCGGAGACCTTATATTATTTCTGCCAGTTATTTGAACTCAATAATTTAAAAAAAAAAAAAACATAACCAATAAAAGCCCTGGCTTTTGATTCTGGCAAAAGGTGGGTTTAGAAAGAGGCAAACAATTTTATTTCATTCTAATCATCAATGATCAACTTGCTTCACCAAATCATTGACACAAGTTACATGAAAAGTACAATCATAGGTGTAAGCATGAGTTTTAAGAGATTAGTCATCTTCAATGAGTTTTCAAACTAAAAATATATATTACCATGTTCTTTTAATATAATATTAGGAAAGAAACTACTATTGGACTTGCCTGATCACACCCTACTGGCTACCAGGAGTTCTCTAGCCAGAGACCCAGGTAGGCTACCTATACTCCCCTTTCTAGTACCTCCATTCAGACCACCCAAGTTTCACCACTTCTTTCCAAGTATATTCGCCATTCTTTACCTCACTCTTTCTCTTTGGGACTTGTCTAACTACAGGCTATAGATTTCCTGGGACTCTCTAGCCAGCATATGTAATACAGAAACTCAAACATCTCCAGCCACTATAGGTAACCCAGAGACATAAAGTACTGTCAACACAACACCAGGGGAAATTTGTTTCAAGCTCCATGACAAAACCACTGAAGGTACCAGATTACAGCAGAGAAACAGAAGACCTTCAATAAAGGCTATTTCCCCAAACTCAAGAGAAAATCCAAATCCCATCCTCGTTGGTCTTCTTATGGAGTCTCTAAGTGCTCCCAGCTTCCTCAATCTCTCCCATAACTCTTCCAAATTTTCCTCTAATGTAAGACTTCCCAAACTCCAGCTAATGTTTACTGTGGGTCTCTGCATCTATTTATGTCAGCTGCTGGGTGAAGACTTTTTCAGAACACAGTTATACTAGACTCAAGTCTGAAAGCATAGCAGAGTATCATTAATAGTATTAGGAATTGGTTGAAACTCATAGGATGGATTTCAAGTTGGGCCTGTCATAGGTTGGCTAGTCCTCAGTCTCTGCTCCATCCTTGTCTATATACTTCTTGTAGGCAGGACAAATTTTGGGTTGAAGGTGTTTTGAATGAGTTAGTGTCCTTTTCCCTCTACTGGGAGTCCTGCCTGGCTACAGGGAGGGGAGGGCCACTTCAGGCTCCAGGCCCCCCATTGCTAGCAGTCTCAGCTAGAGTTACCTTCACAGACTCCCAGGAATCTCCCCTAATGTGGACCCTTAGGAGCTCCCAGAGACTGGACCACCAACCATGGACTGGACCAAGGTCCCCTGCACATATGTAGCAGATGTGCAGCTTTGTCTTCATGCAGATCCTCCAACAACTGGAGCAGGGCCTTACTCTGATTCTATTGCCTGCCTGTAGATTCTGTTCTCCAAACTGGGCTGCCTTGCCTCGCCTCAGTGGGAGAAGATATGACTAGTCCTGCAACGATTTGATGTTCCAGGTTGGGTTGGTACCCAGGAGGGAACCTCCCCCTTCTCAGAGATGAAAAGGAGAGGGGAGAGGCTGTGTGAGGAAGGTACAGAGAAGAGAGAGGCTGTGATCAGATGTAAAATGAATGAATAAATTAATTAATTAATGGAGAAAAAATCCCAACCCTGCTATGATTTAACTCATCCCTGAATATGATAAATAACTCTGATGATAGAGAAAATGTAATTTAATTAAAATGAAAGAAAGAAAATCTCAACCACAACACCAGATGTACCAATTCCAACATAGCAAGAAAACAACTACAACAACAAAAATACAAAAGCTAAAAGCATGCCACCTCCAAGAAACACAAATCCTATAATGATGGCACCTAATGAAAATGACATGGAAGAACTTTCAAAGAATTCAAAAGGAAAATTATAATTATGCCCAAATAATTCAAATAACACAATGATGAATAAATGGATAAAATAAGGAAATCAAACCAAGATACAAAAGCACAGTATGAAGCATTGTTGTTGCTGGTGGTGGTGGTTGTGGTGGTGGTGGTGTGGTAGCAGTAATGGAGGTGGTATGGTAGTAGTAATGGTGGTAGAGGGGTGTTCTTTTTTATTGTTCTTTTGTTGCTGTTGTTTTGTTTTGTTTTGTGTTTATTTTGGTAAAGAAAATCCAAACTGAAATTATGCTGAGATGAAACTTTCAATAAATCACTTTAAAAACATCAGTGGAAAACTTAACCAACAGAGTGGATCATGTCAAACACAGAAAGTTGGTGACAGAAGACAAAACAGAGGAATTGGGTTACCTATTAAATGTCAATAAAAAATTAAAGTGCAAATGAAAGTAAAATGAGAAAGTTTGGAGATGACATCAAATGACCTAACTTATGAATTATAACATGATTTCTCTCATTTTGAATGTTATCTTAATCTTCAGACATCTCTGTTTCATTTGAAATGCCCATGGAAATCAGGAAACTACTAAGGATCCATGGTGGGGGAAAGGAATTTCAAGGGAAAGATATAAGGGGCTAAAATAAAATAATGGAACAGGAAGGGTGAAGTGGAGGGGGGATAGGAAGGTAATACTGAAGATGAGATTGTGGTAACTAACACTAAACATATTTCAGAAGCTATGTGGTAACCTACTACTCTAGAAACTTACATATGGAGAGAGAAATGACAAAGAATGCCAGGAATGTGCTATCTTTTTGGAGTTGTTAATCAATGAGAGTCCATAGACCTCCAAATATCACAAACGATGGCTCGTACTATTGTTTTCTCTTCGGAACTTATTGATAAGACCTCATTGCTAAAGACAGTAAGTCTTACACCATATGATATGCAGAAGTCACCAGCATAGTTTCCATTTGCAGTAGATGGTGATTATCTTGGTCCCATAACTTGTCAAGTTGCAGAGACTGTGGACTGCTCAGTCTTTCACAGCACATCTACGTCACACCCACTCCTCCCATAGCTGTGAGAGTGTTGTAGAAAAGAAAGCAGAATGAAAGTAAAAGCCAGAAAGAAACATTGGATGACTACAAGGAAAAAATGTTTTGAAGAAACAGCAGGGCAGTTTCACATTTGAATTCACAACAATTGATTGAGTGCACAGACTTGTTCAAACTCAATCTTAATAAAATCCCAAATAAGAATCCATTAGCAATTAATAGCTTTGGGATGAAGGAGAGTCGGGTTTTGTTTTTGTTTTTGTTTTCTTGGAGGTTTTTTGTTTTTGTTTTTGTTTGTTTGTTTGTTTGTTTTTTGGTTTTTCTAAAGGTGAAGCAACCACACTTTAGTGGAACCCAGGAATATATAAGCAAGACCATATGTACTTGACTGACATAAAATTGAATGGGTATAGAAGACTAGTGTGAAAGTGGAAGGACTTGAGACATGGGGTAAATATGATAAATAGACACTACACAAAATTCTCAAAGAACTAATAAAAATTGAAAAAAATAATAATGTTCATAGTTTCTTCAATCTGCCTGTTTTGTAAAGAGCTGACTACATGTATTGTAGATACATAATTAAATTAAAATGCCTTTCTCCAACTAATTGTAGTATATATGCCAAGTGTTGTAAAAGGCAAGATGACAATATGGCAAACTTAATGGGAAAATCCAGGAAATAAAAAGAAAAAAGTAAAGTTCAATTGATAGATTAAAATTATAGAAAAAACTAACAAAAAGGTTTTTTTTTTTTTTCTGCCTGAAATCCCAACTTAAATCTCATAATAGCTTACTACCAGGCATCCAGTTTGTGTATAAACTGTCCTTTATACTGCTAATCCCATCTATCCCAGCAGCAACAATACATTAAATACAGTAATGGTACATTTTTTAGAGCATAGTTAATGCCTCCAAAAAGACTGAAACGTCTTCAAGATCTTCTAACCAAGTTAATAACATGCCTTGAGATCATTGAAGACTGTGTACTTAATTTGATGACCAACTGTGTCAAATTCACCCAGTTTAAATTTAACCTACCTGTAAGAGAACAATGTAACCTTCCTTAGTATCCCTTCGATTGCCCAGGCAATCAGGTTTGACAACCTAAACTAGATGCATAGCTTTAATCTTGAATTATGTAACTCTTCCATGCAATGACTCAGAATAACCTATTTTCGTATATGTATATCCAGCTAATCATTTGCTGAAAGAAGCCAAACTGTTGAAAGGAATCTTAAAGAAAACAACAACAACAACAACAAAAACAAAACAAAAAAAAATCAACCATGTGTGTTTGAAACAGCATGATTTTATAGATTGACAACATCTGTTTGGGGGTCACTTGGGGTCTTTAAAGTCACTTCTCTTGTAGAACTGTTAAAAATATATTCTGTCAAGTTTAATTTTCACTTTCCCCATATAATATTGTTTGTGTTATTCAATAAATAGAGGACAAAGACATTTTTAGTGTGGAGTTTTGAATGAGAATGGCCTGCATAGACTCATAGTCTTGAATGTTTGGTGCCCAGGTAGTAGTGTACCGTTTAGGAAAGATTAAGAAGTACAGGGCTGTGTTTAAGGAGATTTTTCCCTAGGCGTCAGTTTTGAGGTTTCAAAAGCCCACACCTGGCATATTTCTCTCTCTCTCTCTCTTTCTCTCTCTCTTCTCTCTCTCTCTCTCCCTCCCTTTCTCTCCCTCTCCCTCTTCCTCTCCCTCTCCCTCTCCCTCTCC
>NW_022196895.1:84050336-84060612 GCF_008632895.1 Mastomys coucha
CTCTCTCTCTCTCTCTCTCTCTCTCTCTCTCTCTCTCTCTCTCTCTCTCTCTCTTTCTCCCCCCCTACATATTTCAGACCGGATTCTCTTTCTTCTTTCTGTCCTTTCTGCCCTTTCTGTCATTCTCTGTCTCCACTTCTCTGCCCTCCTAGCTCTGCTCCCATCAGTCTGCCACTACCCTTCTCCAGGCTCCCCCCCCCAAATAAACCACCTTTATTTCAGGTCTGTCTTTTTGCATGATTTCTCAGGTTTCCAGATACACACACACACACACACACACACACACCCCTACTGTGCTATATTTCATAACAGTCTCTTCATTGCAATAGAACAGTAATGTAACTAAGGCAATCAGGAATAGATCAGACATATACAGCAGACAACTGACAGAGACCAACCAGTAATTACAAACCTCAGATAGACGGAAGCCAAGGAGAGAAGTTGAGGACTCAAATTTGGATTCACTCTTCATCTAACTATTCCCAAGAGGAATTTCTGTTTCCCTTTTCTAATGTAATGTCATGCAACATCTTCTTATGGGATATTACTTTGTCATTAAAGCCCTCCACCCACCTTGCCCTTTTCTGTCCACAGTATATATGTGCTATAGTGCAGCCATTCCTCAAAGTATATTTTTAAATGGAATGTGGGTCTTGTCCAGCAGTAGAGTGTTTTCTTAATGTGTGGGAGGGCCTTGCTCAGTCTCCAGTATCACAAGAATAATAAAAATAAAACAATCACCCAGAATCTATAAAATTCTTTTCTCCAAGGAAGTTTTCTAAATGGTTATTATGCACACTACTGTTAGGTCTATAGGAAATTTTCCATGAATGGTTCCATTGTTGGGTAACCTGTATAACTGTGCAATAAACCCTTTAACTCTGGAGATCTTTTGTTCTCTGGAGTTTTTATTTAACAAAGGTGCACAACATAGTGTTATAAGATTTGTGTATTAGAAAATTATTAGTGCAGTAAACTATGAAAATATTGATATGTCATCTCTCCAGTGATGCCCCTCAATGTCATTCACACTTGTCCTGCAGCCTTAACACAACTCAAAAACAGTTAATTTCAGCACAGCCACTGAACTTACAGATGGGTGGGTAACACTGATTATACATGCTAACAAGTTCTCTTTGCTCAAAGACAATTGGACTCTCCTTCCATTAAATATAACTAACAGGGGACAGCCACATAGAACATGTGGTAGGAGCTATAAGAAAGAAACTTCAAGCAGATCTACTCTTTTGCTTCAGTATCTAGGATTATATTTTAAGAAAGCTTTGGCGATTCATCTGCCTTATGAAATCAGGAGAACAGAGAAAATTCTCTGCACAGTTTGAAGTGGCTATGTCTTTCATATTTCTAATTCTAGGCAGCATGCTGTCTGCACCAAAGAGCAAGAAAATAAATATTGAGTTCTAATCAGTGATAGAGACTTAGTGGGGACTTGCAGCTCATTTGTCCATCACCCTGGTGAAGTCGTGCAGAATCTTATCAGAATGTCACTGTCTAAACCTCTCCTCTTTGCTAAGATAAGGCAGAGCATTACCGAAGAGGAACAACAATACCCCAAATTAATTATTCTGTAGGCTCAGAAAATAAATAAATAAATAAATAAATAAGTAAATAAATAATAGAAAAAAGGCAACAACTTCAATCTAATTTAATTCTATAATGAAACTATGAATTAGACTCCCTGTAGTATTGAGTTAACCTTTCTCAAGATTTAGGACTTATTTTTTTTTCCTCTTCTTCCTTAACTGTATCTTGGTAACACCAATGGCCCAAGGCTATCTGAGAAATTGCAAAACCTAAAAAAAATCTATCAGCATAAGAATATTAAAAGGCTGTCTTCTAAAACACGAACTTTGTTTATGAAGATGCTCAAGTACTGATTATTTAACTGCAGAATACCTCATCGTTTTATTCTAACCATTAAAACTCAAGAGACAATCTCACTGGTTTACATTAAGTGTTGAAATTCTTTCCACAGCAATAGCTTCTAATTTTCAATTTCAATGCCATTCATTCCTTTGAAAGAGTCACAGCTCCATGGTTTATATTTCTTGTCCTTCACTGTAACAATCTGAGTTCCAGATCTACAGAAATGAAATTAAAGGACTTTTGCCCTCTTGATATAGAAAACATTGCACCTGGCAAGCTCAATAGGCAAGATAGATTTGAAGAGTACTGCTTTGAGACAGGTGAACTCAACCTCACTGAAACTGTAGCATGAAAACTTTTAAAGCTGGTGGGAAAGTACCTGAGGGCATTAGGGAAGAGGAACTGCATTTGGTCCACTCTTGGGTGCTGACTGAAGGAATCAGGTTCCTTCTCCCACAGAGAAGGGGTTCTGTGTGGTATTAGAATTACATCAAATACTAGAATTATCAATTTACCAGGGAAAAGGATAGTTTTAGCTCAGAGCTTTGGAGATTTCTGGTACTTGTCAATTGTTTTCATTGGCTTTAGACTTTGGGTAAAACAGAATAATGTGGGAAATATGTAGGATTATCTACTAGCCTGGACGTAAACTAAAAAGAAGAGACTACAGCTTCTCAACTCCTTCAGTGATAGGTCCCTAATGACGTGAACACATCCTTCTGGAAACAGTCTCTTGAAGATTCCATCTGGATAGAAGCACTAAGCTATAGATCAATCCTGCATTTAACACATGGGCCTTTGAGACCACTTTGTATCCAAAAAATACAAAGTTCTGTATTCTTGGATGATTATATTTCACAGGGACATGTAATGACTTCCAGGTTTTAAAGACATTTAAAGACAAACAAACAAACAAACAAACAAAAAGTAAGATGTTTCTGATCATCAAATATTGAACTAAAAGACTGAGAAGATGGTCCAGTGGGTAAAGTGCTTATCAAGTTCTGAATTTGAGTACCACACAAAAACCCAGAGGGAGACTGCAAGTGTTCTTTTTTTAAGATTTATTTATTTATTTTATTTATGTGAGTACACTGTAGCTGTACAGATGGTCGTGAGCCTTCATGTGGTTGCTGGGAATTGAAATTTTAGGACCTCTACTCTTTCCAGTCAACCCCACCCACTCTGGTCAACTCTGACCACTCAATCCCTGCTCATTCCAGCCCAAGATTTATTTATTATTATACATAAGTACACTGTAGCTGACGTCTGACGCAGCAGAAGAGGGCGTCAGATCTCATTAGGGTTATGAACCACAATGTAGTTGCTGGGATTTGAAATCAGCACCTTCAGAAGAGCAGTCAGTGCTCTTACCTGCTGAGCCATCTTGTCAGCTCAGCTACAAGTGTTCTTAATTCCTGTGCTCTTTTGGATGAAAATGAGTTAGGATCTTTTTGCATTTTGCATTTTCTTTTACTGTTGTATCGAAAATGAGAAGAGTGTGGAGTTTGATGACTCACCAGACAATCAAAGCACTAAGTCCCAGGTCAGCGAGAGACCCTGTTTCAAAAACTAATATAAAAAATAATTGAAAAAAACCCTTGATTTCAACATCTGGGTTTCATAGGCACCTGTGCCAGGTAATGTACCCAGATATATGTATGCATCACCCTCACCTATATATTCACACCAAAATAAAACCAAACAAAATGAAGCCTATGAGTGTTTTAATTTACCATGTGTCTGATAACTGTTTATAATTACAACATATAGATATAGAGTAAGAATATGCCCATTGACACACACATACATATGCATTGTGTGTATATATATAGATATACACATATACATATATATGATTTCTTTGTCCTCTATCTTGTTTTAAAGAATATAGTTACAAAACAACATTTCAAACATTTTTTTAATAGATAGACTTTGTGAACTTTTCTGCTTTCTCTCCTTTCCATTGTCTTCAAAATTAAAACACAAATTTGCCTGAGGAAAAGTAATATCCAATGTAATTTAAAGTCAAGAAAAGAGAAAAACAATTCAGGAAAAATAAAAATAAAATGTGTATATTTCATTTGAGTAATTTTTATTTGGATTCTAAGATAATAAATGATTGTCTTTTGTTATTCTTAAACAAAATTTCAAATAAAAATTAACAAAATATTGATTTTATTTTACTTCTTTGAAACTTAAAATTATTCATCTTTTTTCATTCAATAATTTTGATCAGATTAATAACCTTGCAGCATTTGTGAATTTTCTAAATGCATTTGTATTTGTTCCAAAAGATTTCATTACTTAAAATTCTGTCAGGACTTAGGAGAACATACTGCAGCTACAGCTGTCAAGATAACCCAGAGCAGCTGCAGCTGCTTCAGGGATTCTCACAGGACCAAGAAGTCCACATTCCCATGAATGGGGAGAAACTAACAGGGATGCACCCATTTCTGTGAGACATTCATAGCTGATATTTAATTTGTCTTTGTTCAGTTCAGGGTTAGGCAGTCATGTTGGTGAGACTATATGGGTGTAGCTTCTGGCATTCCTAGAAAACACAATCTCACCATTAACTCCCTGTTCCCCTAGCTTTTTATAATCTTTCCACCTCCTCTTCCACAATTACCCATATATGCCTTAGATGCAGGAGTTATGCTGTAGATGTTTGATTTGAGACTGGGCTGCTGAAGTCTGAATTTTTATTAGTTGTGGTTTTCTATAACGATTTCTGCCTGGTTCAAAAAGAATTTCCAGACAAGTAACATTATACAGACTGAGCAGGTTGCTTTTGTATGTTTATGTACTTAGGAATATATGTTTTAAGAATATATGTAATATATTTAGAAATGTGTATATTAATTTTGCTTTGTATGTATGCATATTTGTATATACATATATATGTTGTTTTCTGTACAAATATGTGCACACACATGTATATATTATATGCCCATGAATTTGGAAGAAATCAAGGAGGGGTATATGACTGGGTTTAGAGGAAGAAAAACTTAGGGGAAATTCTATAATTATATTATAACCTCAAGACACAATTTTTTAAAAGGTAATTTTCAAACCAGCATGCTGGTACACACTTATAATTCTGGAATGCTAGAACCTGAAATGGAGGGAAATCACAAAGATGAGACAATTATGGTCCTCAAAGCAAAACTTGTCTCAAAACACAAAACATAAAAAGAAGGGAGGGAGGGAGAGAAAGGAGAAAGAGAGAGAGAAAGAGAGAGACAGAGCGAGAGAGAGAGAGAAGACAGAAAACTCCAAGATATACCCCTACACAATTAGCAAATGAGATTAGGCACATTCAGAGTGATATGGCTGCAAATGACGCAGCTACCAAAATGAATAAATTCCAGACAGTAACAAAGACGAATGCCAGTGAAATTTTGAAAATCTGGATCACTCGTAGTTTGGCAATGGAAATATAACATGACACATGTCTTGCATGACATGCTTTTCTACTGACGGTTTTCTTTTTTTTTTTATTAGATATTTTCTTTATTTACATGTAAATTTCTCCATTCCTAGTTTCCCCTCCAAAAAACAAAGAAACAAACAAAAACAACAAAAACAAACCCCTGTTGCCTCCCCCCTCCCCATGCCTGCCACCCCACCCTCTCCCACTTATTGGCCCTGGCATTCCCCTACACTGGAGCACAGAACTTTCACTGGGCCAAGTTCCTCTCCTCCTACTGACGGTTTTCTTACAAACCAGATTGTACCTATGATATTATAGAGAATACAGAATTTTTACTCCTAGATGTTAATCCTTGAAAATGTAAATATTCGTCATGAAAGGATTCAGAAATGCACAGAGAAATTGCTTTAAGGTGGATGCAGAAATTTTGTAAAGATTATAGATATGTAAATATAGTTTAGAAGACACAAGTTTATTCCCTGTTACCATAGAGGCACTGAAAGAATAACAGACACAATACCAAACAGGATAACTGGCTAATGTATCAGATTATCATAGATATTAATTTGGGGTGGGTAAATGAAAAGTCCTGTCTGTACTGCAGTCTCAATTCTATAAATCTAAAAGTTTCCAAAAGACAGTATGATAAATAAATAAATAAATATGAATGGATGAATGAATAAATAAGCAAGCAAGCTAGATCAGTGGTCAAGTAACAAAACAGCAATTGCCCTCTGTTGGTGTCTTTCTTTCATTGGAGCTTGATACTGACAGAGGACAGTTTAGCATCTCAGTAGGTGCCATATTGGTTGCCAGTGGTGTTGGACCATGGACACAGCTGGCTCTGGGATTTAATTAATAGGTGTTGCTCTCGAGTTCTAGCTTTTGGCTGGAGTGTAAAATGATTCATTCCCAAGTAGAAACTAGAGATTTTCATATCTGAACTTATAAGGATGAACTGACACTTTTATTTTAACAGGGCATTCTCCCATTCTTATAAAAATTTTATAAAGGCCAGTAGTTATTTTTCTTCTCTATTATAAAATGAGAAGATACTAATTTGAAAGTATTCATAATTGATATATTCCACAGGTGAGTTGTTTTACTGAAGTTAAACCTCCACTCTTCTGAATTTTCATCAAAGACCTTACTTATTATGCAAAAGATCCATACTTATCTTTTTTCTGCTCAGATGTTATAAAACAAGTATGTCTCCAATTATTATGATTCTCACCTTAAAATAGGCATTCTTTTGCTTAAGTATGAAAACTAGATTACTCAGTATAGGAAAGGAAAATGTCTATCAAAAAATGTCAAGAGGCAAATCCATTCTTTAGGGGAAAAATGTAATTGTGCTATTTAGGTTAAAAAAATTCTCTATTCATTATTTCCCACCTAAAATGTATTCATATATAAAATTAGTTTTAATACAATAACTTTTATTTTGTGTTAATGTTATTAAAATAATTTTATTTAACATTAGGTCCCATTTGCCTCAAATATTTAGTAGAAGATATAAAATATAAAATAAAAATCAACAGGTCTTATGTGAGCATAATTTTTTAATTTAAGACTTTCTATGTTTAATCTCACAATACACTTAAAGATAAAGGAGGCTTTCAGAAGCACTAAAAACTGAATTGCTGTGCTATCTTCATGTATGCCTGCCTGATAGTGTAGCATTATTATTGCAAAATATGCCATTACAAAATACCACATTTTATTTCCTGACAGTCAACCACTCATGTATAAATTATAGCAATTCAGTCCTCATAACCCTTTCAAGACATTTCTTAACACAAATATTTAGCTTAAAAAGAAAAGTAAAATTAGTAAGAGTTTTGCATGTTATACGTATGAGCAACACTGTTGTGCAAACATACAAGAGCATGTTACTGCATGTTATACATACAATAACATGAACATATTAAATTTATGTGTTTATATATATATATATATATATATATATATTAATATTTTTAAAAGAGTCCATAGTTCATGAGTGTGAGAGAGAGCAGAGGGCAGATTACATGTGAGTGGTTCAGAGAAGGGAAATGAAAGAGAAAATTATGTAATTATATTTTAGTTAAAAAATAAAAACAATTGTTTCATAAAATAAAATTATATAATGAATGAATGAAAATTGGAAAACATTAATTAGAAATAGCACTGCTAATTCTATTTCCACTCTGTAACTTTAAATTCTTTCCACAAAACGTTCTCTGACAGGTCATCCTGACAAGGCTTTTGCCTGCTGTGGATCCAAGGCAAAGAATCCAGCTCATAGTCTATGGAACAAAATGGATTGAAGTGTGTCTCTGTGATAGGTGTCAAGGCAAAGATGACCAGGAGATCAGTGTAGAAGTGTGCTTCAGGTGTCCTGCATAACAATCAGTCCCCAAGTCAGTGTGAGGCAGTAAGTAGACCTCAGAACTCAGGCATGCCAGTGTGACTCTGTCCACCCAATCTTTAAGAGCTCAAATCCACAGCTCCTGAGAATCAAGGTAAAGGATCCACTGTATGTGAGGAATAGAGATGCTTCTAAACATGAAAGTCATGTAAAAGCAGAGAGGAACCTCACAGGATTTGATTTGGTGAAGCTGTGCATGAGGGATGACAAGGATCATGAGCAAGGAAAAAAGGGGATATGGAGCAAATTTGAAACACCATGAAGCTTGTTTCTCATAATCAGAACCATAGGGTGATTCTGCAGAGCTCCATAGCAGGGCCCAGATCACCCATCTTGAAAGGAATTCTAGTTATCTCCTTCTCATAGAAATCCAGAATTTTTAAAATTAAGTCCTTACAGTTTGAAAAGTTATTTCTTCGTTCAATGTCTCCCAATCAATTATATAATCTCTTATTTATCAAAGGGGTTTTTCACCTGCCAACAACATAAAGAGTAATTTTTGACAAAAGCAATGCATATCAAAGGACTAAAGCAATTCAATTGTCCAAAGAATCACTGAAAATAAATCAAAAGTTTTCTAAGGGCTGGGGCTAAACCCTGTTTGTTTGATGGTTTGTTTATTTGTTTGTTTGTTCAGTTGGTTGGTTGGGTTTTGGTAACACACTTTCTAATTTCTAACAAACGTTAAGATACAAGATAGATGGTACTCATTTTTCATAAACACATATCTGAGTATATAGTGTCCCACAGATTTAAGAGTAGACCTGGGAGTCAGAGGTAAGTGTAGAACTGCAAATTCCAGGCTAGCCTGTTCTGCAAATTGAGTTCCAGACCAGGCAGTGCTAAAAAGACTTCAGTATTTGTGTGTTTATATCTGTGTCCATGTGTATCATATATGTGAGTATGTGCATGCAGGATAATAAATCTGTAAAACAAAGTGCTGATTCTGGCCTTTAGCTGTAAAAGTGTCTGTGATCAGAAATCCCAGGGACATTTAAGGTAGATGGGCTAGTCCTTTGAAGCCTCTAGGTTCCCAGGTCTCCCTATGCCCCAAAAACATATTTCATGCCTACTTTCATAATTGTTTACATATCTCAAAAGTAGTTACAGGGATCAGTATGACTAGAATATATTATATACATGTATGAAATAATCTAAGAATAAATTAGTTAAAAATTACTGTAAAATGATCTGATTTCTGATTCATAGATTAAATATCTTATTTTCTACCTATTGATGACAGTCTCTCAAAATCTTACAAAAAGAGTCTCATAAAGTGAATCCATCTTCACCCTCTGGGGAGGTGGAAAGGATGCTATGACCTTAGAACTTTGCTTGATTTCTTATGCTGTTTGGTTTCAATTCATTATTATAATAAATACCAATCGGTTACCTGTTCTACAGGACCATGTACTGGTGACTGTACACCCCAGAAGTGTTTAAAGTGTGAGGAAGATATCATAACTTAATAAATTACAAGAATGCCAGCAGAAAGAATGGAA
This sequence comes from Mastomys coucha, assembly GCF_008632895.1. NCBI lineage: Eukaryota > Metazoa > Chordata > Mammalia > Rodentia > Muridae > Mastomys > Mastomys coucha. The sequence continues at coordinate 84,059,572 of NW_022196895.1, forward strand.
ACAGGCATCCTCAGGAGGCAGGAGGTTGGGGGAATCCTCCAGATTGTACCAGAGACATAGGAGGTGAGAGACACTCAGGACTCAGAGGGAGAGTAAATGAAATGTCCTATATTGGAGAGAGTGACGTTGTAGAGCCCACCTCCAGCAGAAAGACAGAGCATCAAGTGAGGGGTGGGGTTGCCATCCCACAGTCAAAACTATGACCCATAATTGTCCTGTCTGAAAGAACTGTAGCGATGAAAATGGAGTCTGAGGAAAAGAAGGTCCAGTGACAGGCCCAAAGTGGGATCCAGATCAAGTAATAGTATCAAAGCCTGACACTATTACTGAGGCTATGGAGTGCTCTCAAAAAAGGGCCTATCATGACTGCCCTCCAAAAGACCGAACAAGTGGACAGAAGCTACTGCCCCCTGTGGTTGAATTAAGGGAAAGCTGGAAGAAGCTGAGGAGGAGGGCCAGCAGTTTCAATTTACCTAGGCACAAGAAATCTTTCAGATACTGGATCACCAACCAGGCAGCATACACCAGATGATATGAGGCCCCAACACATATACAGCAGAGGACTGCAGGGTCCAGGTTTAGTTAGAGAAAATGCACCTAACCCTCAAGAGACTTGAGGCCCCAGGGAGTTTAGAAGTCTGGTTGGGTGGGGAGATCCTCATGGAGACAAGGGCGGTGGAGGAAGTATGGGATGTGGAACAGTAGGAGGGTGGACCAGGAGGGGAATAAATCTGGAGTTTAAAATTAATTAATTAATTAATTAATTAATTAATGCATCTAAAGAGTGAAGACCTTGGGAAAACATTAATATTTTGAAGCTGTCTGGACGAAGTGACATGTAAGCTGATAGAGAAGGAAGACATCTCTAGTCTGCCAAACTTCTGTAGGTTAGTATGGCTGGATAATGGGTTTCAATGTAAAGAATTTGAGATGAAGATAAAGGAAGGAACATCTAAACCCTTCTCATTCCATCCTCTTCTATCTACCAGCAAACTGAAAAAGGAAGAGCAACTAATGAAGAATTTATTTCTGATTTTTTTT
>NW_022196895.1:84060622-84103272 GCF_008632895.1 Mastomys coucha
CTCATAAAGTTAAAACCACAACTCTAAATTTGATTTCAAGTAAGGCTAGAGAAGAGAAAATACTTGAGAAAAATATATAACATTTTTATTTTCTGATTATGTTTTAGGCTTCTATTGATTATGACAAACTAAGTACAGTAAAATCAATAAGAAAATAAAATTAACTCACAAAGAAGGATAATTAAGATTAGAATGTCTAGTTACCTGTATTAAAGTCCAATTTGAGTCACAGAAATTCATTGGTTTCTCTTCTCCCTAGAGGCCATATTTAAGGAAATTATTATAAAAGTGTAATTTATTTTCTGGTTTTCATTTTGAAATGATATGCATAAAATTAAATTAAGTAAACTATCACTAGGGTTGATGTTGGATTAAAATTAAAGGAGTTGATTCTACCAATAGTGCAACATTAACAGGATATTAAAAACATTTCATTTGTTATTTAGAAAGTGCTGAGTTGCTTATCAAATTATCCTAGGCACTAATGGTTAGGAAAGTAATTTTTCTGAAATAGCTGATATTGTGAATTTGTGCTTAAAAAAAAAAAAAAAGCTGAAGGACAAGTAAACACCCTACCAGATGTTCTGTGTCAAAGCAACTAGTTTTGTTTTAGCTGAGCCCAGCAACTCTTCCAGGGCACCCTGGGAGATGACATCTCCTGTAGGGCAATATATAAAATCAGGTGTTGAGCTCAGAAGAATACAATTTACTATAACTACCTTTCACAGTCTCAGCAAAAGAAAAATTGTTTCATAAAGAGAAAAAAAGACATTCAAACAACCCCTCCTTCAAAGGATGAGAATAATAACACCACAAGATAAATACTCACATTTCACTAGATTTTATGCCACTTTTTTTTTTTTGCAAATTGTGAGATTTCAGATGAGATTTAAACCATTTTCTTGCAAGTCTGATGTCAAAATTCTTAAGTTCAATGTAGTAGGTAGAATAATGAATGTGTCCCAACTATATGGCTTTTTAATTATCTGACAGCATCAGTGTTCAAAAAATTATTATATAGATTTTCCTTTTGAATCTATTTCATTTATTTGGTAATCATCACATGTATCCTTTTTAAATTTGAGAAAAGGCCTGAAAACTGATATCTCTTCAGATGTCAAAAGCATGTAGAACTGTCAAGTTATTTTGGTGACAGTAGCTGTCCAAGTAGCTCAGAATAACTGCTCCAAATCATCATGTCTTAGTGTAATTCTACCATAAAAAAAAAAAGAATTAAGCATATTGGCAATAAAATTGCAAAAGGTAATAACATACTATGTTACGCTGGCCCAAACTTCTACCATACTTTCATCTGTTGGCTAGTAATTTCATTACTCATTTTTGTATCTGTTTCTACAACTCTCAAAATGTATGATGGTACTATAATTGAAAGAAAAATACATTCACCTATTAGTTTTCTAAATGCTTCAAAAAATTACTGGCTTACAGTAAAATAAACATAAAAGTTTTAAACTGTGTAATTTGAATTAGTGATAATTTTATCTGTGTACCAATGTAGTCTTTCCCAAATAATTGATTTCTCCTAATCTACATAAGAAAGCAACTTTAAGTTGTTTAAAAAATAGTGTAGGACATTGTTGCATGCTTAAAATTATACTTCATTCTAACATGTTCATTTTTCTTTAGAAAAGTATAACAAACTTTTCAAAAGGTGAAATAGCTTAAGATTAGCTTTACCTTAGTTTAGCTTTACTCCACAGAGTATGCAACAAAGTAATGGCATAACTAGAGTATAGGATGGACTGGGGAGTGTTTGAAGTTGAATTTTGACTCCCCAAAATATTGGAGTTGTAACTATGCGTGTCTGTGACTGTGGTGTGACTTGGAAATAAGATCTTTGCAGATATAATCAAGTTAAAATGAGATGATTAGGGAGCAGCTTATTCAATAAGACCATTGGCCTCATAAGTTAAAAGAGATGGTTAGAGTGATACACATCTGTAGTCTTAGAACTTGGAGATGGAAGTAGAAAAATTGAAAATGCTAGGTTATTCTGCACTATGACACCATGCTTCAAAACAACAATAACAACAACAAAGAGAAGAATAAGACACATAGAAGAGAAATACTGAAGTATGAAGTAGCAAATAAACAAACAAATAAACAACAACAAAAACCCAAATGTCATATGCCAAACAAGGCAGAGTTTAATAAACCCATACGCATATCAAACACTGCCAACATCAGAAACAGAGAAAGCTGTGGAGCAGAATTTTTCCTTGGGACTTTCAGATTCCATAACTCCTACCCCTGGATACAGAATGAATCTGATTTTAACTACACTGCCAAAATACTGTAGTTGAATATCTCTAAAATATGGTCCCGAGCCATTTCTTATGTGGGTTGCTTATGTAATTACTTTTTAAAAAAGATATATTTATTTTTCCTATATATGTGAATACACTGTCTCCACCTTCAGACACACAGAAGATCGTATCAGATTCCTTTATAGATGGTTGTGAGTGACCATGTGATGGCTGGGAATTGAACTCAGGATCTCTGGAAGAGCAGTCAGTGCTATTAATCACTGAGTCATCTCTCCAGCCCCTGTAATTCTTTTTAAAGTTGTTATTTGAACATTTATTTGCTTATTTATTTTTTCTTTTTTATTAATTGCTTGAGAACTTTCAACAACATGTTTTAATCATGTTCACCTTCCTCACCTTCTCTACCCACATGAATTCGTGCCCCCATTTATTTTTAAACATACAGATTTCAATGTACTACACATATAATCTTGGATATATAGCCATCCGCTCAAGTATGGTTTACCTACTAGATACCACAACCTTAAGACAATTGTCTCCTCCTCTCTAACAGCCTATCAGTTCTCAATAGCTTCTCATCTAGAGGTGATTCTTCTGGCTCTATAGGACCCAACTATTAAAGAAAACTCACTCTTCCCCACCAATAAGCTATCAATTTGCCCAAAGTGAGTCAGCTAATAGTGAGCTTTATGATCACCTCTCCTCTCCATCCTAAAGTTATATCTGGCTTGAATATAAATAAGTCTTGTGATACTTGTGATCGAAATCACTGTGAACTCCTGTACACAACTGCTCTGTTGCAGCTAGAAAATAGTGTTTCCTTGTAGTCATCAACCACATATGGCTCTTATAATTTTTCTGCCCTCTTTTTCTCAATATTTTATCGTTGGTGGGAGGAAAGTGAAAAAAATATCCCATTTAAGGCTTAGAATTCTGCAGCCTTTCCTTCTCTGTACCTCGACAAATGTTGGCTCTGTGGCAATTGGCATCTATTGCAGAAAGATGTTTCTCTGATGAGGGCTGAGGGGTACATTAAACTATGGTTATAACAATAAGTTATTAGGTTTAGTGCTATTTCTATTTAGTAAAATAGAAATAAATTAGGTAAATTAGCACCTAGACTCTATGGCCTGTCTAGTCACAGCTTCATGGCCCTGATAATGGTATCAGGTATGAATTTCATTTGTGGGCTGGGTTTTAAATTTAATCAGAAAGCTGTTGATTGCTACAACAATATTTTTGCCATTATTGTAACCATAGCTACGTCTTGATAGGCAGGTCATTATTATAGTTCAAAAATGTACACAGCTGGATTATGTTGATCTTTTTTTTTTTTTACTTCAGTATCATGCATAGCATCTTCTAGCACTATGAAATCTATCAAGCAGGGCTAAAGCTTCCAGGTAAGTACTGGCTTGATTTCTGTAAGTTTTATGAATCAAAAATGTGAGTTGACTTGGAAAATAGGGTTTTATTGTGAAGCTCTGGAAATAAATGAAAGAATTGGTAATAATCTGTAATGTCTGGGGTTGTACAGGAAGTCATTGACTAAGAGTAATGAAGAGATTATCCATATTGGCACTGTGCTTTTTATTTGTTAGTCTTTGGTATAAAATAGAGGTATTGTCACCCTATTATAGAGAAATCCATTTAGATACTTTTTTATAATTGTGCGTGTTTTAGAAACATATTACAGTAATAAATTTCCACACGACTTTTTCAAGAGCTCTTTAGTGTTAGTTGTTCCTTCTTTATTCCTTTCCCTACACAAATCTCCTGTTCTCCATCCCATTTAACCCTCCTATTCATTATTTCCCTTTATTATTTTATACCAATTTGTTCCCTATTCCCCACCTAGAAAACTACCCCCATTTAGTTTTACTATTTTCATATTTATGGACATTCCAAAAGTAACACATATAAGATTTCAAACCTAACATCCAAAAATGAAGGACTATGAAATTTTGTCTTTCATGGTCTATCATGGTCAATTACCTTAGAACCTGTGACTTTCTTAATTTCATTTTTTTGACATATGAACATTATATTGTATAAATGTGTCATGTCTTTATTATCCATAAATCCACTGATGGAATATTCAGGCCAGTTCCATTTTATAACTATTTTTGAATAGTACAACAATGCACATAAATGAGCAACTATTTTCACATTAGGGTACAGAGTATTTGGGTATTTTCCCAGAATAAAATATCTTGATCATCTGGTACAACTATTTCTAGCTTTTTTGAGATTCCTGTACATTTATTTCCATAGTAGCTGTACCAGTTTGCACTTCTGCTAGTAATAAATGAATATTCCTCTTCATCATAGTTTTTAAGAGATCTTGAATCAATAACCAAACAATAATTTTAAGGCCTTGGAAAAACAAGAATAACCAACATCAAAAAAGTATGTAGGGGACAGTAATAAAAATCAGGGTTGAAATTAATCTAAAATAGAAATGAAAAAAATACAAAGAATCACTGAAATACAGAGTTTATTTTCTGAAAAGATTAACAAGATTGACAAACTTTTAGCTAAATTAACCAATAGAAAAAGAGGAGACACAAATTTATAAAATTAGTACTAGAAGGGGAGATATTATAAAAATCACTGAAGAATTGTTTGAGTCCTAAGGACATAATTTTCTAATCTATTTTCCATTGAACTGGGAATCTAAATAAAATGGATGCATTCCAAGTATTATGCAATCTACAAATTTAAATCAAGATGAAATAAATAATAGTAAAAAAATTAAAACCAATGAAATAGAAAAAAATCTTTCAACTGAAATATATATATATATATATATATATATATATATATATATATATATATATAATTTCAGGGCCAAAGGCACTTAGCCAAAAATTTTGGAAATATGTCTAAAAAGAACTATCTATAAACAATTCTATGTACTGCTGTGGTGTTGAACAAAAAAAAATAATTAGTATACAATGGCAAGTGACAGGATAAAGAAGAAGGATGCCTACATAGCAATAAAAGATCTTAAATACAACCAGTTTGGGCAGAGAAGGATAGGAGAAAAAAAGTAAAAGCACAAAGACAAACATATATTCTGTGTAATATTCAGTCATTATTTTTTGTGACATTATATAGAGAAAATCATAGACTAGTGAGGCAGACTGGTGTGTCTGTGAAGACGTTTGATTATGAAGACTCTGGCCTTAGCAATGAGTCTACCTCTGAAAAGATTCATAATGTGATGAGTTTATTAGAAATCACACACACACACACACACACACACACACACACAAATAGATCCTGGATGTCAACTCCAGAGTTCTGGTTCTCTCTTGAAGGTATGCATGGGAAGAAAGCAGCATCAGCAAGAGGCCAGACTTAGTTTTGGGAGGGATGAGGGTTGCTATTTAATATAATAATAATGATGTTTACTTATCTTGATTCTAAGTTACTTTGCAGCAGTAGCTGGCCCACCTATCATCTCCAAAAATTCTCTCTCCAAAACTTCTCCTTGCTCTCTTTGTCCTCAGCACTTATACATCCTTCAGGATACATGATCACGTGGTAAAATGATCACCATGAGTTTGCACAAAAATTCAAATCATAAATTGAATAAGAAGTTTACAAAAGAGATGTTTGCATGAATTTCCAATAGGAGTAATCAATGGAACAGAAGTGAAGACTTATTTACAATTATGTCTAGTTACAGCTTCATGGCCCTGACATCAGGTATAAATTTCATTGTGGGCTGGGTTTTAAATCTAATCAGAAAGCTGTTGATTGCGACAACAATATTTTTGCCATTATTGTAACCATAGCTATGTCTTGATAGGCAGGTCATTATTATAGTTAAAAATGTATACAGCTGGATTATGTTGATTTTTTTAGTTCAGTATCATGCATAGCACCTTCATATGATATTCTTTTTTTCCCCATCCTTCTCTGCCCAAACTGGTTGTATTTAAGATCTTTTATTATTATGTAGGCATCCTTCTTCTTTATTCTGTCACTTGCCATTGTATACTAGTCATTTTTTTTTTTGTTCAACACCACAGCAGTGCATAGAATTGCTTATAGATAGTTCTTTTTAGACATATTCCCAAAATTTTTGGCTAAGTACCTTTGGCCCTAATTAGTCACACAATTATGGACAATTGATCTTTGACAAAGAAGCCAAAATTATGCAATGGAAAAAAGAAAGTATCTTCAATAAATGGTGCTGGTATAACTGGAAGTCAGCATGTAGAAAATTTAAAATAGATCTGTATTTGTCACACTGCACAAAGGTGAAGTCCACATGGGTCAAGAACCTCAACCCAAAATCAGATACACTGAATTTACTAGAAGAGAAAGTCAGAAAGAGCCTTGAACTCATTGACATGGGAGAAATTTCCTAAAAACAACACCAATGTCTCAGGATCTAAGATCAAAAATTGATAAATGGGACCTCATGAAACCCAAAAGATCTTCAGGCAAAAGACACAGTCAATAAGACAATTAGCAACCTACAGATTGGGGGAAAAAAAACTTTACTAATCCCACATCTGATAGAGGGCTAATATCCAAAATATATAAAGAACTCAAGCAGCTAACCACCAAAAAAAAAAAAAAAAAAAAAAAAAAAAAAAAAAAACAACCAATCAAAAAATGGAATATAGCGCTAAGCAGAGAATTCACAACTGAGGAGTCCCAAATGGCCAAGAAAAACTTAAAGAAATGTTCAAAGTCCTTCGTGATCAAAAAAATACAAATCAAAACAACTATGAGATTCCACCTTACAACAATCAGAATGGCTAAGATCAAAAACTCTGGTGATAGCACATGTTGGAGAGGATGTGGAGAAAGAGGAACATCCCTTTATTGATGGTGGGATTTCAAACTGGTACAACTACTCCAGAAATCAATCTGGAGGTTCCTCAAATAATTGGAACTAGATCTACCAGAAGACCCAGCTATACCACTCTTAGACATATATTCAAAAGATGCCCCACTATACCACAGGATCATATGTTCCACTATGCTTATAGTGGCCTTATTGATGATAGCCAGAAGCTGAAAACAACCCGGATGTCCCACAACAGAAGAATGGATAAAAAAATGTGGTTCATTTATACAATGGGATGTTATTCAGCTATTAAGAATGAGGACATCATGAATTTTGCAAGCAAAGAGATGGAACTAGAAAATGCCATCCTGAGTGAAGTAACTCAAACCCAAAAGGACATGCATGTTATGTATTCACTAGTAAGTGGATATTAATAAAAAAAAAAGGTATAGAATATCTAGGATACTATCCACAGAACTCAAGAAGGTTAACAAGCAGAAGGGACCAAATGAGGATGCTTAAATCCCACTTGGGAAGGAGAAGACAAGAATCACAGGAGGCATAGGGAGGAAGAGACCTGGGTAGTAAGGGGAGGCAGAGGTGAAAAAGGGAACATGATCAGGTATGTGGGGGTGGGGTGGAATAGAGAAGCCCTGATAGCCAGCAGAATTAATCGAAATATGTAACCACAGGGTTGGAAGGTTGTTGGGGGGGACCCTCTAGAAAGTACCAGAGACCTTGGAGGTGAAATACTTTCAAGACTCAAAGGAAGGGACCTTAGATGAAATGCCCAACAGTGTGGAGAGTGAACTTGTAGAGTCCATCTCTAGGAGAAAGACAGAACATCAAGTGGAGGAATAGGGTTGTCATTCCACAGTCAAAAACTCTGAGTCAGAATTGTTCTGGTGTGAAACACTGCAGAGACAAAAATAGAGAAGAGACTGAAGGAAAGGCAGTTCAATGAATGTCCCATCTTGGGATCCATCTTAAGGGGAGGCTCCAAGGCCTGTCACTATTACTGATGCTATGGTGGCTGTCCTCTGAGAAGCCAAACAAGCAGCTAAGACAGAGGCAGATACAATACTTACACTTAATTATTAGACTGAAGTCAGAGACCCCTGTGGTTGAATATGGAAAGGCTGGAGGAAGCTGATGATGAGGGTGATCCCATAGGAAGACCAGCAGTCTCAACTAGAATTTACAGGGGAATATCTGAAATTGTCTTCTATTCTGGGTAGTTTAAATATATAAATAGAATGTGTTTAATTGGTATTTGGTTGTTAAGAAAACTAATCCTTTGCTACTTCATTTGGTGCTTCATCTTTTACAAAGACTACCATTTGTCAGACTAGGGCTGTTCATTCTGTTCTCCTCTCTCTCTCTCTCTCTCTCTCTCTCTCTCTCTCTCTCTTATACACACACACACACACACACACATTCCTAAATAACCTACTTAGTCTATATAATGTTATTTTTATGTATGTTTTCAAGACTGATCAATTACCACTAGAAAATTGATTGTGTGCTCTTCATTGAGGAGGATCATGACTACTGCTCCCAGTCCCACTTATGTGCCCATATTTCTCTGAGTAGGGTTGAAGCATCATGGGCTTTTTCCCTTTCCACTTTGGCATGTTTTTTGCTGTAATTCTTGTTCAGCTCACAACTAGGTGTTCATATTGGTGAGATAGAAGGTATAGCTTCTGCTGCTACTAGAAGGTACATTCTTACAAAGTCTCTGATCTTATAAACAGTCCTCAGATTCTTACAAACTTTCATCTCCTTCTTCAGCAATGTTGCCTGAGCCTTAGATGCAAGAGTGTTTTATAAGGCATACATTAGGATTGAGCTCCAAAACTCTGCTTTTTTTATTAGATATTTTCTTTATTTACATGTCATATCATATCTCCTTTCCCAGTTTCTCCTCCAAAAAGAAAAAAGAAAATAAAAAACAAAAACAAAAAGAAACCCTTTCCCTCCCCCTCCCCCTGCTCAACAACACACCCTCTCCCGCTTCCTGGCCCTGGTATTCCCCTACACTGGGGCATACAACCTTCACAGGCCCAAGGGCCTCTCCTCCCATTGATGACCTACTAGGCCATCCTCTGCTACATATGCTGCTGGAGTTATTAGTCCCGCCATGTGTACTCTTTGGTGGTTTAGTCCCTGGGAGCTCTGGGAGTACTAGTTAGTTCATATTGTTGTTCCTCCTAAGGAGCTGCAAACCCTTCAGCTCCACTGGTCCTTTCTCTAGCTCCTTCATTGGGGACCCTGTGCTCAGTCCAATGGATGGCTGTGAGCCTCCACTTCTGTATTAATCGGGTACTATTAGAGCCTCTCAGGAGACAGCTAAATCAGGCTCCTGTCAGCCAGCACTTGCTGGCATCCACAATAGTGTCTGGATTTGATGATTGAATATGGGAAGGATTTCCAGGTGGAGCAGTCTCTGGATTGTCCTTCCTTCAGTCTCTGCTCCACACTTTGTCTCTGCAACTCCTTCCATGGGTATTTAGTTCCCCCTTTTAAGAAGGAACCAAGTATCTACACTTTGGTCTTCTTTCTTCTTGAGTTTCTTGTGGTTTGTGGATTGTACTTTGTGTATTCCAATCTTCTGGGCTAATATCCACTTATCAGAGAATGAACAACATATGTGTTCTTTTGTGATTGGATTACCTCACTCAGGATGATATTCTCCAGATCCATCCATTTCCCTAATAATTTCATAAATTCATTGTTCTTAATAGCTGAGTAGTACTCCATTGTGTAAATGTACCACATTTTCTATATCCATCCCTCTGTTGAGGGACATCTGGGTAGTTTCCAGTTTCTGGCTATTATAAATAAGGTTGCTATGAACATAGTGGAGCTTGTGTCCTTATTACATGTTGAAGCATCTTCTGGGTATATGCCCAGAAGTGGTATAGGTGGGTCCTCTGGTAGTACTATGCCCAATTTCTGGAGGAACCGCCAAACTGATTTCCAGAGTGGTTGTACCAGCTTGCAATTCCACCAGCAATGAAGTAGTGTTCATCTTTCTCCACAACCTCTTTAGCATCTGCTGTCACCTGAGTTTTTTACAAAAAGTACATTTGACCATAGCCCTTAATATTCATAAAAATAAATAACTTACTGAATCTTAACAATAACAAAAAATTCCTACTAGAAAATTCATCTTTCAACACGATTAAACAAAATTTTGAAGTCCCAAAGAGACTGGTACTCTTGTGATTGTAAATGGGGTGGGAATGAGTCCTGAAGAGACAGGAAAGGTCAAGCATAAATATAAAAATAATGGAGAGAAATACCACAAAGGAACATAGGGTTTAGTTTGTTCAAAGAAGTTAGTTGAGTGTTACATGGAGACAACATTCAAATAGAAAGTCTGAAAGACAATCCTTTGTTTAAATGTCTAAAGCCATGGGAAAATAAGATGGCTTAGCAAGGAAAAACCCCTGTTCTCAAGCCTGAAAAGCTGAGTTTGATTCCAGAAACCTACATGTTGAGAGAAGAGACCGGACTCTCACAAGTTGTCCTCTGAGCTACATGTACGCTGTGACATGTAACCTCATACACACTAAGTAAGTAGATAGATGATAGATAAATAGATAGATGATAGATAGATAGATAAATAGATAGATAGATAGATAGATAGATAGATAGATAGATAGATAGCAATAAAAATACAAGCAAAAATTTAAGTACATGTTCCTCTGACTTAGTTATTACTGTTTTATAAAGCAGGGCAAGATAACACAATGAAGTGTAACTCATCCACAAGCCATTGATGTTTGCTATTGTTTATGTAAAAATAATGTCTTACACATCATTCGGATTATAAAGACTTAGTTGGAGAAAGTCCAGGAGGCTTTGTTTGGAAGGACTGAACAATGTCATTAGGGATGGAATGCAAAAACTAGTAAAATGACAGGCTTCCAGTAGCAAGTATAAGCATCAGTGTCTTAAGATGAAAATTATCAGCAAATGTCATACACTTAATGAGAAGAGTGAAAATCAATGTAAAGATTCGCTTCTAAAGAAATTGGGGAAATGGTAGATCAGGAGCAGGTATGGGAAGAGACAGAAGAGAAGTCCAGAAGGTCAGGAAAATGAATAGAAATATGTAGCAGTGGAGGGGTGGAAAATGTGTGTGGGGGAGGATGACTAGAAAGTAACAGATACCAAGGAAGCAAGAGATTCCCAGAATCCAACAGGGATGACATTAGCTAAAATATCCAACAGAGAGGAGATAGAACCTGAAGAAACCACCTCCAATAGATAGGCATGGCCCCCAGTGGAGAAATAGGGCCATCCACCTATCTAAAAATTTTTAACCCAGAATTATCCCTGTCTAAAGGAAAAACAGGGACAAAAAATGGAACAGAGACTGAAGGAAAGGCCATCCAGAGACCACCTTACCTTGGGATATGTACCATCTACAGACACCATATCCCTGTCACTATTGCTAATGCCAAAAAGTGCTCATAAACAGGAGCCTAATATGGCTGTCCTTTGAGAGGATCTGCCAGTATCTGACTAAGACAGATGCAGATACTCACAGCCAACCATCAGACTTAGCCCAGGGACCACAATGGAAGAATTGGGGTAAGAAGAACTGAAGGATCTGAAGGGTACAGCAACTCCATAGGAAGAACAACAATATCAACCTACTGGACTCCTCCCCCCATCCCCAGAGCTCTCAGAGACTAAACTACCATCCAAAGAGTATACATGGATGGGTCCATGGCTTCAGCTGTATATGTAGCAGAGGATTTCCTTATTTGGCATCAGTGGGAGGGGATGTCCTTGACCCTGTGGAGGCTTGATGCCCCATGGTAGGGGGATGCTAGAGGGATAAGGCAGGAGTGATGGCTGGGTGAGTATCCTCTTAGAGGCAAAGGGGAGGGGGGATGGGATAGGGAGCTTGGGGAGGAAAGATTGGAAAGGTGGACAACATTTGAAATGTAAATAAATAAAATAACCAATATGGTGACGCATGCGTTTGATCCCAGCACTTGGGAGGCAGAGGCAGGCAGATTTCTGAGTTCAAGGCCAGCTTGTTCTACAGACTGAGCTCCAAGACAGCCAGGGCTAAACAGAGAAACCCTGTCTTGAAAAAACAAACAAACAAACAAAAAGAAATGTTTAGTATAGTAAACACATTTCAGTTAGATGTGAATGAAAGGGGCCATTGCTTTTGTCTGCTATGTAACCAAAATCATCAAATACAATGTTCAAGCCATGACAAGAACAAGAGTGCCAACAGCTCTGCTGAGCCTGGCTACTTCTTATGAGACATAAGTTGGTATTGTTTTGTTCTTACACTTAGTCTTGTGTAGAAAGAACCAGGTGAGGAGAGACTAAGACAGAGCTCTGTAAATTGTATACTGCAAGCCACAGGAACACACATTCACTGAGGAATCTTTTGTAATACAACATAAGAAAACTCTGCTATGTAAAATTATATATCCCTACATCTGCCTTCTTTCCAAAATGGTTGTAAAAAATAACCAGTCTACTGTAACCCACAATACATCTATATTTTTTCATGGATGTGCACTGTCTACAAGGGGTCTATGTTACTTACTTCCCTAAAGAACAGTTATTAACTAACCATAGAAAAGTAAGTGTTCTGCCTTTCATAGAGTAGGATGTGCACAGAAGCTTCTCAGCCAGGATCTAGATTTTTGCCAATAGAGGTGACATATGTCTGAACTTTGTCTAATAAGATGAAATGTGATGTTAGTTCAGACCCACAAAAACACTCCCACAAATTCCCGCCACTTAGTGTCTTCTTTATCTTAATCTGTATGACTTTACAGAGTCCCTCTGCTGAAAGCTTTCAAGTCCCCATATACCAACATCAGAGACCCTGTGTGAAGAGCTCTACATTGGTGGCCTAATTCACATTTCCAACATCTTAATCATATAAAATAAAGCCAATATTTGGGCTACTCATTGCTAGGAGATTGATTCTTACTCTATCCATGTCTCCACCTAATAAAAACACACCAAGTGGTTTGGTATTCTGATGAATATAAACAACATATGAGTTCAGTGTGCAATGGAGTAGACAACTGTTCCCATTGGGGCTTATTTCTGTCATGATGAGGCCACACCTATTCTGCCAGCAGCACAGGTAGTATGAGATAATAATGGAATGAAAAAAAATGGAAAAATACTCTGGGGGATCTTTTCACAAAGATAGAAGTAGCCTAACGGATGAGCAGCTATTTCTCTCTCTGGCTATCTCAAAGAACAGTTATTAAAAGTAGCGATTATCATTAAAGACAGCTCTGACCCTGGGGACCTGGTAAAAATCATCAGGTTTTCGCTTACAACTATTTGGTTTCCTGCTCCCCAGTGGCTTTTCAGAGCAGCCAATTAACTCTCTGGGAATGTAACTACACACCAAGATGCTAGCATGACAGAAACACGGGAGGGGAAACTTTCATTTCCTTGAAGCTAACTCTCTCTCTCTATTTCCAGCAGTTTCATTACAGCCATTTAGACTCAAAGCGAGAGGGGATTTCAGTGGTCCCCCAAAACACCCTTAGCCACAGGCACAGAATGTATAATCACCCTGCCTGAGGAGTCCTCTTTCTGTCATTCTCTGCCCTTCCCTGAATTCCTCTTCACTCAATTCTGTTTTTAATTTGCCAGACAATCCTTTTGACTTCACCTAAAATGAAACATTTTAAAAGCTTCTCAGTGTGGCAGAGTATCACTGTAAACCAGAACTCTAAATTGCATGTGTTCACTGTTTTCAAATCCCCATACCACTGTGGCTGTTAAGGACAAATTCTCTAACCCACTCGAAGTTGCTCCATTTTCTTTGATCCCTGTGTCTGGGTCGTCACAATGCATACCTCTCTCTTTTGAAATCTTCAATGTCTCACCCAACGAACTTTACCTGAGGCCACCCTGTCACAAACCTCAGCTGCTTCAAAGTCTGCTGAGTGCTCAAGAGACTTCTCTGCTTGATAAAATATAATGTCTACCTCAAAGTTCAGATGGCATGAGCTCTCTTTCCCTTGTTCTGTGCTGAGGTAGCAGTGGTAAGATTAATCCTACAAGCATAGGATGTGGGAGTTTGAAGGAACTTAGAACACATACAGCGAAGCTCTCTCTGGGGTCCAGAGGTTAAATGACTTACTTGAGGTCATCAGATTAAGTGGTGTCAAATCAGATACATTAACCCAAGGCTCTCAGCTTCTGTGTCTCAGCCTCTACCTGTACGGTACATGAAGAGAATGTCTTATGAAACCCCATACAACTTAAAAGCAATTAAGTCAAAAACAATCTTCTGTCAAGTTGGCCTCTTATCAGGATGGAATCCCTCTTATGACTTTTGTAGCAATGTCAGATATCTTACTTGATGCAGTGAGATGGATATACTTCTTTTGAATTTTTCTTTCAATTAGAAGCTTAAGAAATTCTCTAGTACTAAAAGCTCCAATACACCATCAATTTACCTACCATCTCTCCCTGGCCAATAATGAATCACAAAGAAGTTACACAAAGAGTAAAAATGAAGCATATGCACCTGTTAAGTCAGCTGAAACTAAAACACTAACAGCACCATGGCGGCAAGGCTGTGTGGCAACAGGAGCCCCTGTGCCCTGTTAAGTGGGAATGCAAATCATACTGGCACATTGGAAGACAATTTAAGCAGGCTCTTACAAAACTAAGTATGTTTTTGCATTGTTATTCAGCAGCTGTGAATCCAGGCATCTATCCAAATTAGTTCAAACTTTGTCTCATAAAAACTCACAAATACTCTATAGCACTTTTATTAATAATTATCAAAATTTTAAATTAGTTAATACAATTGCCACCAGGTGAAGATATAAATGAACTGTGGTACATCTTTTCAAAGGAATATTATTCAGTATGATAAAGAGAAATGAGCTACCAAGCTATGAATACCTCAATAGCAGATTGCTAAATGAAAGCAGCTACTTCACAAAGGCTCCACACTATGTTTCCAGTTGTATGAAGTTCTGGAAAACTTAATGTTGGAAACAAAAGACGAGTGACTGACAAAGAGATTGTGGGAAAGTGGGAAAGGATATGTAGTAGCTATTCCTGATTGTCAACTTGACTATATCTGGAATGAACTACAATCTAGAATTGGAAGGCTCACCTGTGGTCCTAATCTCAAGGCTGAGAGATACAAGCTTCTGACCTGGATCTTGGCATGGAGATCTTGAGGCATAGTGGCTATGAATTCCAGAAGAAAAAGACAGGAACATCTCTGAGTTCAAGGTCATCTGGGATTAAAGGTGCGGTGGCACACACCTTTAATCTGGGCCACACCTTCTGTTGGAGACCTATGTAAGGACATTAAAAGTAGAAAGATTTACTTTCTTTGCCTGCTTGCCTTGTGGGGCTGAGCAACTGCGAGATCCTTCGACTTCCATTCACAGCTGCTGCTGACCATTGTTGAGAGTTGGACTACATACTGTAAGTCATCAACAAATTCTTTTACTATATAGAGACTACCCATAAATTCTGTGACTCTAGAGAACCCTGACTAATACAGGATAAAAATTTAAAACAAGGGGCATTTTAAGGTCATGAAATGATTTTGCCTGAGACTATAATGGAAATTTCATGACATTATGCATTGTCAAAACCAGTAGAAGTATGCAACATAGTGAGCCTTATGTGAACTAAAAACTTAGGATAAGGTGTATTAAGATTTCATTATCAATTATATATCACCCTCCTAATGCAAGATGTTAATAATAGAAAAAAACTATATGCTTAGGGAAAGAGTGAAGGGGAATTCTGCACTCTTGATTTTTTTAGTAAGCATGAAGAGCCTCTAAAACTAAAGGTATTTAAAATGAAATTGCTGTATATTTATCAAGAAAATCATAATTGTGTTAATATTGCAAGTGTCCTGAGACAGTCGTGATGCACCAATATTGATCCAAAGAATATTGTTAGCATAATGCTGAGACATAAGATCTTTTGTGCATTAACTCAACACATACAACAGATGTATAAAGTTAGCACGCTGGCTAGTTTTAGTACAACTTGACACAAACTACAGTTATCAGAGAGGAAGGAGCATCCATTGAGAAAATGTCTCCATAAGATTAGACTGAAGGCAAACCTCTAGGCCATTTTCTTAATTAATGACCAATGTGGGAGAACCTAGCCCGCTGTGGGTGGGGCCATCCATGGGATAGTGCCCTAAATTCTATAAAAAAGTAGACTGAGTAAGCCTTGGGGAAGAAGCCAGGAAGCAGCACTCCTCCTTGGCTTCTGCATCAGCTCCTGCTGCCAGGTCACTTGAGTTCCTGATATCTCTTTCCTTTTAGTGAACTGTTACATGGAACTGTGAGTGAAAGAAATCCTTTCCTTCCCAAGTTGCTTTTGACCATGGTGTTTAATCACAGCAGTAGTAGCCCTAAGACAGTCTCACAGAAACATAAACTTACCTACCATTATAGAGATGGAGAATTGAAAAGTTAAAATTCTAATCAAGGCCACTTGGTTCCAAAATCAAGTTGATGTTGTTCTTGTTGTTGTTTGTCACTGCATAGTGATTTAAATGATTAAATGATGAAACTTGTGAGTCTAACAAATTATTATTTGCAAAAAAGCCCAAAACTCAATTTTAGGAACTAAGAAATCAAAATGACCTGCAGCTTGCAGGGCATAAGGACTTACCTAACTGGAGTAACTAGAATGAAGAAATGGCACACACGCACACACACACACACAGAGAGAGAGAGAGAGAGAGAGAGAGAGAGAGAGAGAGAGAGAGAGAGAGAGAGAGAGAGAGAGAGAGAGAGACAGGCAGGCAGGCAGGCAGGCAGGCAGACAGACAGACAGACAGACAGACAGACAAAATAGGATGCTGGGATTGGTGGGAAGGTCTAGGTCATGTACTCTGATGGTATGCCAGCAGCAACCCAGACACTCAGAAGATTTATTTTATACATCTTCATTAAGAAGGCAGGTTTATTCTATGCACCTGAACTAGGAAGCAAGTATAGCTAATCTGAGAAGGAAATCTTTGTAAGGAAACAGTTTGAGGTTGCTTTCATTCAGGAGAAGAGATCTGTGGTTGACATTTCTGAACATTTGTTTTAGCTAAAGGTCAATGGATGGACAAAACTCACACTTGCTGAAGAGGAAGGCTTTGCCATTCTTATGAGTCTAGGGAACTGGGTCCTTGACATGGCTGTACTCAAAACACATTCACTTGGAACTCCTTACAATTACACTTGGAAATTCATCTGCTCCTAACACTTTCAATCAGGGTTTCTCTGTACCCACCCCCCAACATACACACATAAAACAAAAGAGAGCAGGATAAAATGATAAAATGCAGCTCTTAATCATATATCTCACTATCCACTAAACAGGGCTCTTATCAAAGAGTCAGGGAACAATGAGAGAGATTGGAACGAGATCTGGAGAGATCAGAAAAACTTTCCAGAGAGAACATCAGCTAAAAGAAACTGTGAAGACTTGAGATGGAGCAGAGAGCTGTAAAAGAAGCCTGAAATGTGCCAATAGTGCACTAAGCACTAACTGGTCCATGCTTGCACTCATCTTGACAAGTCATGATGTCATCCACTTATCATGCATAGTCTCTGTAGCAGCAGCATCTCTCTGAGGGACTTTTGGAGATGCAGATTCGTAGACCTCATCTGGAACTCACTGAACCTGAATTATCAAGATGGAGCCCAAGGTACTGCATTTTATATGTGTTCCAAATCCATCTGACCCCTGATCAGTCTTCAGAACCACCAGTCTAAGCCTTCATTTATTAAAGGATGAAAAAGGCACAGAAGGCTTTTATGAAGGGCAAATATCTAATGCAGGAACAAATAAAATCTTTACTCAAGGTAGGTAAAATGGATCTTCAAAGCAGTCTATAATGCTTTGAAAACATAACAGGACAGCCCAATTATTTGTTTGAGAATCAGCCGATAAAAGTATATATATACATATATATATGTATATGTATATATATATATATAGAGATAGATAGATATTGATGATGTTTTGATAGTATGTACCCATCATAGAATAGTTACTCTAATTAATTATTCATGGATTTTTAAGGTGAAAAGATTTAATACCTTGAAAGATTGTAGCTAGTGACAATATGCTGTACTCTTTTTTCCCCCTTGCCTCGTTTATTTGTAAGAACAGTATAGGACACTGGTCATCTTCAAATTGTGTGTATGGAGGTAGGTGGGTCACAGCAGTCCATTTGTCTTCACATTGGCAGGAGCCTTTTCTATGGGGCCTTCACAAGGGCCTGAGCTGGAGCTGAGGCTGGGCCTTAGCTGGAGCTGTGGCCTCTGCCTTGGTTTGAACCTTGAGCTTTAGTTGGCAGAGTCTATGACCCTTGGCCACATAGCTTTGAATCTGCTTCCCAAGCTTGGAGTGAAGGACTTGCTGCTGGGACTCTTTGATATCTTGGGCTTGATTGCCTTAGGATTCACAGGGGCCTCAATTGCCTCTACACCTGCCCTCACTGCCTTTGATAGTTGGGCTGCATCTTCTTCAGGTCTTTCTTGTTGTGCTTCTTGGCAAAGCACATGTTCCTCAGGAACTTGGGGTCAATCCCCTTAAGAGATTTGTACGTATCTTTGTGGCTGAGATTTCTTGATGCCATTTCTGTGCCATTTGTGGGACTGGTTGTGTATGTGTGTGTGGTTCTTGGACTTGGCTATGTCTGCATGGTAACCTGCAGCTCCCGCAGCACATGGGACCAGAAGAGAAAGAGCTATGTTGTGCTCTTGAGGAAATGCTATGAGACTACATGTTACACACTCATACTATGTTTCTAACAGGTGAGATACTATCTGTCATGCTGCTTGTTACCACTACAAAGGAAAAGACTCTGAGACATATCAAGGATCTAATGTTGACCCCACTTCAGATATACACAGACACAAGTATGTTATTTCATCTATTAGACATAGTTATGGTGAGCCTAGACAGCACATCTAACTATGAAACCAGGAGACAAAACTTTTGAGAACTGAAATTAAAATATTTCCTCTGTCACTCTTGCACTGTGCTTTGAAAATCCCATTGTTTGAGATTTAAATCCATTGGAGAACATGAATATTTCTTTTAGCCTCCTAGAGGACCTACCTGATTGGGAGGACAGGGAGGACTTATGCCATTCTGGTACTGTTCTGCTACTTTGGAAGAGAGTTCTTATTTTCCTAGCTGAGTTTAAGAAACAAATAATTTGGAGACCTGAACAATAATGTCCAACAAAACACAACCAAAATATTAATAAAATAAATCCATGAGAGTAAAATTAATTCTTTAAAATGGAAGGAACAGAGAGGGTAAGTGCAATTTTCACCAAGACTATTGGCTGGAATTCAATCCCAGAGCTCAGGCACCAGAAGGAAAGAACTGATTCCTACAAGTTGTCCTCTGAACACTACACTCCCACTGGGGAATATGTGCCTGTAGATGCACTTACACATATATATACACAGAGAAGATAAAGTAATAAAAATCTTCTCATGATAGATTTATATGGTAATAAGCTCATGATCACCCTGGGAATAATGTGTAGATAGTCAGAAAACCCATTCTGTGGTCAGTTAACTACAAGTCATATAGATTAGACACCCTTTCTGGGGAAAAGATTTATGATCCTAATTTCAAGAAAAATGTAGTTAGCACCACAAACATCTGATCTTTTCCGTGTTTTTCTGTTTAGCTACCAAGTTAGGAATGTAGCAGAGACATCTAGTGTGATGTTACTGTCTAATTTGCTAGGTTCCTTTTTCTATAAATATTTCCATTGATTTCAGGTTTTTCAACTTATGCAGCTAAAGGGTGGTGGGGAAAGTGAAGCAGCTGCTCACTATAAAGTGATCCATAATAAAAATACATCTCATTTGTTTTCTATGATTTATCATGTCACTGAAACTGAATTTGCTTTTTCACAGGTTAAGTACCATGAACTTCCCACCTGAACTGCATGACAGCATTTGTCTATTGCAAGACATACCTAAAGCCCCTGAGAATAATTTTTCAAAGTCAATTATTCAAAGTACAATAAACTTTAAAGCATGTATCAACAGTATCTTGTCCCTTTGCCTCCAGCCTATCTACTAAAGCAACATCAATCTCATTACCTCCTCTCCCATACAGACTTTTAGAAATCTATATGCACATCTTGCTGGTTTCCTACTTTAATAACTGATTTCCCATGAGAATGGAAAATAAAATGATCTATCAAAATAAATGACATAATTAATCTATAAGAGTAACTACTGTTTTTAAATCAATGATGAAATAAGCTTGATAAACAGCAAGCAAATACATGCCTCTCAAAAGTCAGTTTTTTTAAGTCAGTTTTATAGAACTGTTTTGAAATATCTAGATTAAAAATTCAATTTGATGTCTCAAAAATATATCTAAAAAATAACCTTATATTACATCACATAGATTGAGACAACTAATATGACTGCACATATACTATGATCCCAGATCATTTATCCCAAGTATAAAGGCTTTGTTAATAGTTGTTATGTTGTATTGTCTACAGGATATTTAAATGATGACAGTATTTACATATTCATTATAGACAGATTGTTAAATAACATTTTAAAACCAGTTTGTTGAATTTGTGGAAGCCCATGATATCTATCTTCAGGAGAAATCCACTCAATAATATAGCAAATCCCTTCTCAAAACATACCTTTCTTTTGATTCTAGTTATAGAAAATCAAACAGTCATGCCAGTATTTATTTTATTACTTTACATTTACAAAAAGTTCTTAGACTTTTTAATTTCAAAAAATTAGAGGGAAAAATGTATGCAATTAGTTAAGTCTATTATCAAAACAAGTTTTCCCAGAGCAGTGTTATCATCACTTTGATTGGCTAAGTTCTCATACAGCTTGCAGACATGGTATTCTAATGTGGATTGAGAAACACACTGAATATACTCCAGAGAAAAGCTATGGGCAGGAAAGATGTCTTAGTAGGTAAAATATGGCAACCTGAGTTTGATAAATATGACCTGCATGTTAGAACAAAAGAACCACTGATTCCCATAACTTGTCCTTTGACCTCCATATACGTACCATGGCACTCATCTATACAAGCAAACAACATAATTAAAAACATCAATGATACAGCCGGGCAGTGGTGGCACATGCCTTTAATCCCAGCACTTGTGAGGCAGAGGCAGGCGGATTTCTGAGTTCAAGGCCAGCCTGGTCTACAGAGTGAGTTCCAGGACAGCCAGGGCTACACGGAGAAACACTGTCTCGAAAAACAAAAAACAAAAAACAAAACAAAACAAAACAAAACAAAAAACAAAATAAAAATATCAATGATAAAGATAAAAGATAAGCTATGATAGCACAGAGGAAACAAAAATAAAGTTTATCAAGCCTAAATTGTCCTCAGGAACATTGTAGAATTTTAAAAAATGTGGCTTTTCTAGTTCGACTTCAATTACAATGAAATAACATGACTAAAAGCAGCTTGGTTTGGAAAGGGTTTAATTGACTTATATGTATCAATTATAGTTCATGTCTGAGGGAAGCCAGGGCAGAAACTCAAATCAGAAACCTGGAGGCAGAAACTGATGCAGGGACCTGGGAAAACACTAGTTACTAGTTTGCTTCTCTTGGTTTGCTCAGCTATCTTTTTTATACAAGTCAGAAGTTCTTGCAAAACTCACAGTGAGCTAGAATTTACATCGATTATTAATCAAGAAATTGGCCCCCATAGACTTGCCCAGAGTCAAATCTGATGGAGGCAATTCCTTAACTGATATGACCTCTTCAGAAATGATAGAAAAGATACTTTGTTCACATTGTTTTGTATTTTGTGCATTTATAATTAATTTTCTTTTTCCTTTTTTTTTTAGAGATTTTTTTATTAGATATTTTCTTTATTTACATTTCAAATGTTATTCCCTTTCCTGGTTTCCCCTCTGAAAACCCCCTATCCCATTCTCCCTCCCCCTGCTTACCAACCCACCTACTCCTGATTCCCTGTCCTGGCACTCCTCTACACTGGAGCATCAAGCTTTCACAGGACCAAGAGCCTCTCCTTACATTGATATCCAACAAGGTTGTCCTCTGCTACATATGCAGCTGGAGCCATGAGTCCCTCCATGTGTTTCTTTGGTTGGTGGTTTAGTCCCTGGGTTCTCAGGGAGTACTGGTTGGATCATATTGTTGTTCCTCCTATGGGTATGCAAACCCCTTCAGCTCCTTGGGTTTTTTTCTCTAGCTCCTCCATTGGGGACCCTGTGCTCAGTCCAATGGTTGGCTGAAAGCATCCACCTCTGTATTTGTCAGGCACTGGCAGAGCCTCTCTCAGGACACAATTATATCAGGCTCCCATCAGCAAGCACTTGTTGGCTTCTACAATAGTATCTGGGTTTGGTAACTGTATATGGGATGGATCCCCAGCTGGAGTAGTGTCCGGATGGCCTTTCCTTCAGTATAATTAATTTTCAATCCTTCCAATATCTATTACTATTACATTTGCACTATAGATTTTATCTCCAGTGGCATAAGATTTGTATCAAATCCCAGGTCATCAACTTTTTAATTGGATCAAGTAAATTATTTAAGTTTTAAAGTTTGTTCCTGCTGAACTTTGGATAGTAATTATTTTACATATTTTTGTTTACTTTATCTGTAAAGTCTAAAATGTATTGTCCGTACTCACCACAATTGTCTCAAGACAGCCAATTAGATTTCACTCTCATTTTTTTTTTTTATTAACAAAGCTCTGAGGCACACCCTTGAGTAGCCATGTGATGTTTAGAAAGAGTTTAAGTATAATCCAACAATGAACAATACTCCTGCATTGTGGGTCTTTGTGAGTCTTTGCTGATCTTCAGTTGTAATGACTTCATAGGAGAAAAGTGCCAAAGAACTTTTCTTGGTATTCCAGTTGCTTCTTGCTCCTTCTGCTGACTTCTGCCAATCTAGGGAAGCCTCCTATTTTCTTCTGTATCAAGCCATTGCTACTGATTTGTGTTTGGTATGTACCAATTGAACTGGACTGCCTTTATTGCTTCATATTTAGTATTTGCTGATTGAACTAGACTGATGCTACTGATTTGTGTTTGGAATCAACCCCCAAATAACTACTTCTAAACAGGTCCACATTACCCTTATTATATTAACCTTAATTATCCCCTACCTTTGGTCAGTGGGCTAGAAGGGAGGTTGAAACATTTCAGAACTCTTACTAAAGTAGGTTTTTAAAAATATAAGTCTACAGTCAGCCTTGTCTACAAAGCAATTTCAAGGATAGCCAATCTTAGGCAGTAAAGAAAACCATAAAACAGAAAGCTAATGAAGATGCAATTAAATGAGGGGGCCTTGTTCCAACCCCAGCCTACAGAAGAATTGGGCAGGTTTGGTCATGTTCTGACTTTAGAGTCAAGGATAGAAGAAATGGATTATGGAATCTCCCTCTGCAACTAAGGAAAGCCAGTGAGGCCAGATGTGTGGCAGGGGTGTCCCTGCATGGAGGCACAGAGAGACCATTATGTAAAGCTGTAAAGGTGAGACCTGGGTTGATGTAAAGACCCCAAGAGTTTAGAGATGCCAGAGCCATGGGATGCCTGCCAAGGAAAGTTACTAACAGGGAATTGAACCAGCTCTAAAGACAGAATTGTGTTGCAGTCAACAAAGCAAAAAGAAGTTGTAGATATGATGACCATTTATATTTCAGACATGGAGATGAAGAGTTTGAAGTTTGACTAGCTGTTTTTTCTTCTTGCTTTGGTTCAGTATTTCTTCACCATGCTCTCTTTTAGGATGGTAATACATACATGTGCCATTGTATGTTGGAAATATGTGATCTGTTTTTTCATTTTGATTTTACAGGGGGTTACAGTTAGAAGATTGTATGAATCTCAGAAGAGACTTTGAACATTGGACTTTTTTTCATTTTTATTGGTTATTTTATTTGCATTTCAAATGTTATCCCTCTTCCCAGTTTTCTCTCCACAAATACCCATCCTCTCTCCCTCCCCCTGCTTCAGTGAGGGTGCTCCCCCACCCACCCACTCACTCACTCCCCCCCCTACTGCCCTAGCATTCATCTTTGCTTCTCTGAGTTACCAACCCTCCACAGGACTAATGGGCTCCTCTCCCACTGATGCCAGATAAGACAACTGTCTGTACATATGCAGCCGGAGCCATGGGCTCCTCCATGTGTACTCTTTGATTGGTAATTTTGTCCCTGGAAGCTTTGAGAAGTCTGGCTAGTTCATATTGTTGTTCTTCCTATAAAGTTGCAAATCCCTTCAGCTCCTTCAGTCCTTCCTCTAGCTCCTCCATTGAGGTCCCTGCACTTAGTCTGATGATTGGCAGTGTGCATCTGCATCTGTATTGGTCAGGCTTTGGTAGAGTCTCTCATGGGACAGCTAAACTAGGCTCCTGTCAGCAAGCATTTCTTAGGCATCAGCAAATAGTGCCTGGGTTTGATGTCTGCAGATGGGGTTTGATCCCTAGGTGGGGTAGTCTCTGGATAGATTTTCCTTCTGTCCCTTTTAATCAAGTTTGAGATTATTATAGACCATTGGACTGAATGTATTTTTGCATTAGGGTGTGGCTACAAGCCTATGGGAATGAGGGAGAGGGATATGGTGGTTTAAATAGGAATAGCCCCTGTAGATTCATGTTTTTGAATGCTTGGTTCACAGAGATTGATACTATTAGGAGATGTAGCCTTGTTAAAGTAGGTGTGGCCTTGTTGGAGGAAGTGTGTCCCTATGGAAGCAGTCTTGGAGGTTGTCTATGCTCAAGCTATACCCAGTATGGCACACAGTCTCCTTTTTTCTGTCTGCGGATCAAAATGTAGAACTTTCAGCTCCTTATTTAGAACATGTCTGCCCGCACAGCACATTGGCATGTTTCCTGCCATGGCGATGATGGACTTAACCTCTGAAACTAAGCCAGCCACAATTAAATAGGTTCCTTTCTTTATAAATGTTGTTATGGTCATAGTGTCTCTTCACAATAATAAAAGCCTAATAAGACAACAGCTGAGGAAAAATCCTATAAACCTAACAATTCATATTAATACCTAACATTTCAAATTAACATTTTAATAATCATTCCTTTATAAAAGACATTGAAAACAGCCTGACTTCACTGTGTCAAGAATAGCACATATCTATGCTTGGGAGACTGTAGCTTTAGCTGCAAAATATCTACAGAGTCCTTTGCAGGAGGAAAAATTAAAGGTCAAGAGATTGTAGACTAGAGATCACTCCTATCATGGACATTCTCTCCTCAAGATGGTGAAACTGGGAAAGTTGGATGAAGTCTGTGCTTTTCCTGAAAACACAGCCCTGCAATTTTTGTTTTGCATCATTTGCTACCTCATTCCCTCATCCCACTGAGGCTCCATAATGACACAGTAAGTCACATTTCAAAAGAATCTCTCCAAAGAATTGTACATTAAACTGTAACTGGATTTTCTCTTTAGCTTTTAAAATCTGCTATTATATAGCAAAGCAAAACAGCCTAGCTAGGCTCAATTTTCTCTTCCTTAACTATAATGTACCCTTGGATGTAATGGTCACATTTCCTAAAGTTCCTTCAGCAACTTTTGTTAGATTGTGTTCCAAGAGCCAATTCAGTCAATTGATTTCAGGCACTCAAGTTCTCAAACTTTAGTGTGTGCATCATCAGAGATCTCCTGGGATATTTCTTTTACAGAAACAAAACAAAACATTTTTTTAAAAAAAAAACCCAAAAACAATAACAAAAAACCAGAATCCTCAATGCTATAAAATGTATTACTTGAATCTATAGAATGTTTAAGAATTTGGATATTTTATAAGATTGATTTAGATGGTCGATAATGTTATTTTTAATTATTTCCATATACGTGTGTATATGCACATTTGTATTCCTAAATACATAGCCATAACCTGCCTGTTCTGTCTATATACCAGGGGAACAAAGTCTGAACTTTGCAACAGCTGCCATCTTTAGTTTACCTGTTGTCCACATGTAGTCTAATAAGAGATATTGCTAATGCCTAGAAAAAAATTCTACATTTTACTTTATTTAAACTACCAATTTAGTAAACATCCTATCATCTAAAAATAGCTAAAGAACCCAAGCCTTTCATTCGTACCTTTGAGGAATATTCAAAACTGAATCTGTAACAGTCCTGGGTTTCTGAATCATAACTTGCCCCAATAGAAGTGCCCCTTTTCTTATATGACTGCAAGAATTCACAGATATGTGCGCAGATTCACTATTGATGCATCATTTTTGCTCATTATTAGAAATCAAGATCTTGTCTCAGTGAAGCATGAGCCAAAATATAACTCAGTCATCTCTGAAACAGTGAAATACTAAGGACCAAGTTAGGTTCATCAGCTGCTTGAGTCTTGTATTATTCTAGACTCAGTACTCACCTCCAGTACTTCATAACTTTCATTAGAAAACATGTTCCTCTGCTTAACTATTGTTCATAGTGTTTAAGAAATGAAACTAACCTAGATGTCCATCAATAAATGAATTCATGAAAGATGTGACAAATACTGCAGTTGTTTGAAAAGGGATGACCCACCTAGACTCATGTGTGTAAATGTTTGACCCATAGGGAGTGGCACAATTAGGACATGTGGTCTTGGCGTAGATGTAGCCTCGTTGGAGGACACTGTGTCACCGTGGAGGCAGGCTTTGAGGTCTCATATACTTAAGCAAAGCCTGGTGTGGCAGTCTCCTTCTAATGCCTGCAGATCAAGATGTAGAACTATCAGCTCCTTCTCCAGCCCCAAAACACCATGTTTTTTGCTGTGATGATAATGAACTAAACACCTGAAATTGTAAGCCAGCTCCAATTAAATGTTTTCCTTTATAAGAGTTGCCTTGGTCATGCTTGCTTCAGCAGCACATATACTAAAATTGGAACAATACAGAGAAGATTAGCTTGGCCCTTGCGCAAGGATGACATGCAAATTCATGAAGCATTCCATATTTTTTTAAGAAAAAAAAAAAGAGTTGCCTTGGTCATGGTATCTCTACATATCAATAAAACCCAAGACAGATACACACAATGGAAACTTATTCAGCCATAAAAAAAAATTTAATAATCACATTTTCAGAAACATTGAAGAAACAAAATCATTACCTCAAGTGAAATAAGTCAGATACAGGAAGACAAATAACATGTGCTTTCTCTCTTATGTAGACTCTTCCAGGTGAGTCATGAAATTACAAAGAAGACCATGATAAGAGGAGAAAAGCCCTTAAGTGAGGGTAGCTGGAAGAAAAAAGGGTAATGGAGTATAGGAGACATCTAAAAGCAGAAGAAAAGCCACAGGATGAAAGCTTGGGGATGGGAAGGGAGTGGAGAGTGGAGTGGGGAAGGGCCAGGATCAGCAGTGTGTCAGAAAGTGCCTTAGTGGAGTTCATCATTTGAATACTAATTTCAAAAAACAATAAAACTGAAAAAATACCAAAAGAAAATAACTTAAAAATGTCATCTTAGCAGTTTGACTATGTTTTTTTCTTTTTCTAGGATGCGTGAGGAAATAAATTCAGACTATGAACAATATTGGTTGAAAATGGAGGTCCTCTCCTGGTCACAAGACATGTAGCAAGTGTCAACTCTGTACCAATACCATGTACATGTAATGCCCTATCTTCTTTTTCCCTATTTGATAAACTGCAATATATATGGTGTAGATGGACTCAATTTTGTGAGGTCATACCTTACAGTTCCTATTTTATAATTGTGCCACAAAAGATAGAAGTCTCTAAAAATATCTACAAAGAAATTAATGTAGAAAATATTAACAATACAAGCATGTTTCATAGTAAAGCATTAAATTGGTGAGTTTTACCCTCATAGGACTAGGTCTTTCTTTTTATAAGTTTAAAGACAGGTGAAATAATTACATCCAATAAAACATAAACAGGACCAAAAAATGCAACCAAAAACTATTGATCACATACACTCTGTCATGCTATAAATATACACTGTGAGATATTATTAATCCATAATTAATTTTAAAATTAAATACTAGGAACATGAAAATCTGTCTTCCCAAGCATTTAGTCAGTGGTATTGTGATACATTTCAAATGTTCAGAAGTCATTTTGAGGCCAGTTTCTTACTTAAAAGGAAAAACCAAGATCTCACATCTGTCATTTCATATGCAATAGGAATGCCTGAAAGACTACACAGTGGCAAAAGGAAATACATTCCTTTGTCAGCAAATACTGCTACAGTATGAGAAACACAAACATGTTGCTGAGAAACTGGTAAAACAACTCTGGGGATAATATGCAGTGTGGGAAAACTGTGACACTGTTGAATGAAAAGACAGATGTTGCAAATGCACAGAGCTTAGAGTGTTTTCATACATTATAGATTTCCTTTTAATAGCAAAGCACACTGGAAAGCTCCGTCTCTGCAAGCCTAAAGAAGAGAAGTACCCGAAGAAACAGTGTCAATGCTAAATTTCTTATAAGAAAACAGTATTTTCTGGGAAAATTATCTAAACAACCATTGATGGAACAGTTGTTCTGGCTGGAATAAAGAATTCCAGAGTGAGTTTATGAGCTAGCACCAGACGTGAGTTTTCTTCACCACATTACTCATAACTAAACAAAGCATGCAGCCTGTTTGAGGCTATCAAGACATGTGCAACTTGATACAAATGGGGCATTTAAAGTACATTAAAGTCATTGCAACACTTGCACTGAGTCTGAAAATGATCATGAAACTCTTTTGCACTAGCAGAAGTTCATAAATTATCTTGAGATAAATGACTGGTTTCTCAAATTCACCTGTTCCACATTTGATATTGTGTATATGCACGTCTAAACAAGTGGCTGTATGGATCTTCTTCCTAGCTATTATTTAATCTCCCGGCTTTCTCATTTTACACATACCTTAGCATTTGAAAATTAACTATTTACCTGAATAAGCATATGTCACGGAGATAACAAGTTGCAAGCAGCTCTAGAAAGACCACTTGGATTCTAGTCATAACAGAGCCTCTTAGCCCACTGCGTCTTTGGGAATTATAGAATGTCTGTATATCAGTTTCTCCATCTCTGAGGGAGATGACAGCAGTAAGGTCATGGGAATATAGTTGTAATCCGAGGAAATAACTACATGAAAGGTCTAGTAAGCTTCAGACAGGCAACACCAGCTATTTACAAGGCCACCTGATCTACTGGCTGTGGCTGCCTTGTGCAGGGCCAGTTTGCCAGGTAGGTCTCTGCATTTCCCAGACTTCTCTTTCTGTCAAGTGGTGGGCACAGGGACATTCTGTGGATTGAGAGGCAGGTAGTTGTGTGGGATGTGCATAACTATATTAGAAGGTTCTTGATGGTCTTTCAGAAAAACGATAAATGGAGAAAATAGCATACTACTGAGGAAATATGCTGAAAGCTTTTAGGCCCAATGGAGGAAATGAACATTGGCTCCACACAGACAAGAAAATTGCCCTGAGCTACGAAATCTGTAGTCTTTTCATAGATTCTTAACTTGAGCAGGATTTTTTTGTTTTGTTTTGTTTTGTTTTTCTTTGCTTTTTTGCTGCTGTTTCATTACAGTGAAGGGCCTGAAGATATGGTGCGCTCAGCTGTGGCTCTTCTTCCTCTTTCCCTGTGCAGGGATTCTCCTATTACACATCATCCTTCATGTCTAAGACACTGATGACATCTTCAGTCTCTCACAAAGTAGCCATTGTTCATTTTTCTAAAATCAGACCGGCAGACACTTGAAGCAAGACCTCCAATGTCTACCAAACAATTAAAACCCCTGGAACAGAATGAGAAACTATGGATGCCGGAAGTGCCTGGTGACAGAAGCCTGATATGGCTGTCTCCTGAGAGGCTCTGTGAGAACCTGAAAAACACAGAGGCAGATGCTTGCAGCCAACCATGGGGGAGCACAGGGTCCCCCCATGGAGGAGTTGGGGAAGGAACTGAAGGAGCTGAGGGGGTTTGCAGCCCCACGGATGGAGCAACAGTGTCAACAAGCCAGACCCCCCAGAACTCCTGGTGAGTAGACCACCAACCAAAGAATACAAATGCATGGTGCTAGCTGCATATGTGGCAGAGAATGGCCTTCTTGGACATCACTGGGAGGAGCAGCTCGTGGGACTGAGGAGGTTTGATGTCCCAGTATAGGGGAATGCCGGGGGGCTGGAAGGCAGGAGTGGGTGGATGGGTAGGGGAGCACCCTCATAGATGCAGGGGAAGGGGGATGGGATAGAGGATTACTGTAGGGGAGACCTTGAAAGGGGAAAACATTTGAAATATAAATAAAGAAAATATCCAATAAAAAAAAATAGAGTAAGACAGGTTGAATTACAGAAAATTAGGAAAGAGGAGGCGATAATTATATTAAAAAAAATCACATGAACTCTTTCCATTTTGTATAGCACACGTTAAATTGTATTCTGGCTTCAGAAACACACATACACATGCATAAAACCTTGCTTTTATTTTGAAATCAACATACTGTGCCTCAATAAAATCCCACCTTAGAGTCTACAGGACTGAGTTGCAAGCAGGGGTCTTTGGTCCTGATACATTTCTGTCATTCCTTTGCTTTGCTTTTAAGAAGACATTTATAAGGACTGTAAATTGGACAAATTGAACATGCAGTATCACACGGCAGAGCACAGAAATAAGAATTCAAAACAAAAGTTTTCTTCAAAATGAACAAAAGTCTTAATTAAAATACACTCACTTCATCGCTGACAAAAAGGCATCACAATTAAATACCAAATAATTTATTAGTCTCTTAAAGTTCAACAATTTATCTTACCCTTTTGAGAAGAATGTGATTTATTTGTTTGGTCCAATTTTAAGGTCACAGACTACTCCTGAGAACTACATTTTCAGAGCCTTTTATTAAATCTGAAATATATAGAAAATATTGGCATTTATATATTATATTAACCTTATGATCAATAGGATAAATAACTCAGTGACTTTGGGGAAGACTGTCAGTAGTTTTGAAGTTATTGCATTTCTTTCTTAGAAACCATGGTGATTGTGACTCAGAACTGTTCAGCCTTTTCCCTTGGGAGTTGTTTCATTTCTCAGGCACCTCAAATTTGAGCTTCTGAAGCCATCCTTGCCACACTTGCTCTATGGGTCTGTTTTCAGTTCAGCTCCATTCAGGTGCAATCACCTGAAGGGTTTGACATCAGAATCCTTTGCTGACTCTCCAAAAGCAATAGGGCTAAACCTGTCTCCTGTGTCAGCAGAAGGCTCACCTGTCCACATACCACCCTGAGAGTCAGCTTGTTAGCTCATCTCTGTATTCTAAATCTATAAGATAGAAAGAATGGTTAACAAATCAGACCATTAAAATCTATGAAAACAAAATATAAACAGGTCAGTTCATATAGAGATTTAGATAGTACTCTAAATGGTCCTTTGTAGTCTTATTTAAATATACATATTTTACTATTAAGGAACTTAAGTCTAGTCCCACCAAGAACTAAACAGGCCACCTAGATGCTGTTGCTTGTCAAGTCTGAAGAGAGTGGAATATAAAGAGTTTACATTTTGTTTTTAGTGTCATCCTGTGATGGTGAATTAAATGAATTTTAAATTCCCTCTCAGTCATATCCAGTGGTTTATATCCTAGGTAATTATGTATTATGTCAATTTGACTATATTAACCCATGATAAATGTATACAACACCATCCCATGGGCTGTTTTCTGAACTGTATATGACTCTTTAAGTATAAGCTGTTCACCAATTTTGAATTTTAGCTTTTCTTGCCTAGCAATAAGTAGATCAATATTGTCCATTCTGAGCAACAGCAGCAAGACACACATCTATCGTATGCTTGGTTACAAGAATAAGCAAACAATCTGTATCTAACTGTATTGATTACTATACTAGTATGTCATTCAGGTATGTTATGAATGCATTTCCAGTTACAATATTTTCAGCTTCTAGGAGGTTTATTATTATAGTATCTGCACAAATCCCTTGTCTTTCAAGTCACTTCTCTTTTGTTTCTTTCTTGCCATTCTAAATCTATCTTATAAGCCTTTAGGAAGATAAACAGATCTTAGACTCAATTCAACAGGTACTCACTTAGAAGAGAAGCCAAGATTCCATCCCTCAATATGTTTTATTTCTAATTTATTGATGTCTCTCTTCTTTGCCTTGTAGTTAGTTCAGATTTTTTTAAAATCATTTGGAAAATTAGGTCTCCATCCCAAGAGAAGGATCAAGAAAGTGGCTCAGAGCTAGAGCTGGTTAATGTTAGAATCATGACAGGCTTCTTAGAGACCTCATTCCCCTTTCTACTCCAGTGTCACTTTGCTTAAGTAGCAATTACTCAAGAACACACAGTTATTTGGGAGTGAAATGATATATAGTTGCTGAGTTACTATAAATAGACTTTTTTTTTAAATATATACACATATGAAAATAAGGTGCCTGACTATTATCCGTGCCATTCTCTACTATTTATTAGCCTCCTATTATGCAGATTTAAAATTAACTTTAATTAGGTGTAGGCACTCCCTCTATGTTATAGAATTAACATACAATAATACATTGTTTTTTTTAACTAGTTACAAAGAAAAAGTCCTTAAAACCTATCATAGATTATGAAAAATAACATGTAAAAATAGTTCAACACATTTGCAATGGTACTGAAGAGATAAGAACTTCTATTAGAATTCAGCTCAGGATTAATATTCAAACCTGGATTCTTTTTATTTAAAGATTTATTTGATTTTTTCATTGTGTGTGTGTGTGTGTGTGTGTGTGTGTGTGTGTGTGTGTGTGTGTGTATACACATTTCAGAAGGGGTGCCCATAGCAGCGAGAAGAATGGAATAGATTCCCTGAAGTCAGAGTTACAAGAAGTTTTTAGCCACCTGATAGAGGTTCTGGAAACCAAACTCAGATTCTCTGAAAGAGCATTGCATGCTCCTAACCATTGACTCATTTCACCAGATCCAAGCCTAAACTCTTCAACACACGGGTATGAAGAACAGAAGGAAGATAGGAGGAGAAGAGAACATGAATATATAATAAAGGACAGAATAAAGAGGGGAAAGCAATGGGATGATAGGTAAAGGAAAGAGGAAGGATTGGAAAAGGAAAGGAAAAGGGGGAGAAAATATGAATGAGGCACAGGGAGAAAAGAATCACACACTTCTGGAAGGAAGAATGCATCAAGACAGCTATAAAGCACTTTGTTCTCCAGAGGCAGAGAACCCCCCACCCCCAACATACACACACCTCTTCTTAAGGAAGGATAAATATGTAAGGTAGGAGATTTTAGAAACAGTCAATGCAAATTTATGGTCTCTGGCTTCCAAATGAGTTGTCTAGGAAAAGGATATTGATTGTGAATAGTTAAGAGCACACAACAAGATACAGTTTTTTAAACTGTTAAATGTCTCCCTGTTTCATAAATAACACATTAATTATCCTGAGAGTCCCACTAGTAAACAGGTATCAGAGCAAACCAAACACCAACAACCTAGAGCTTTTTACTTTTTTTTATTGGATATTTTATTTACATTTGAAATGTTATCCCCTTTCCTGGTTTCTCCTCCCCTCCCCTTTTCCCCTGCTTTTATGAGGGTGTTTCCCTACCAACCCATCCACTCCTTCCTCCTCACCCTGGTACTCCCCTACACTGGGGTAGGACCAAAGGCCTCCCCTCTCATTGATGCCGAACAAGACCATCCTCTGCTACATATGAGGCTAGAGCCATGGGTCCCTCCATGTGTACTCTTTGATTGGTGGTTTAGTCCCTGGGAGCTCTCAGGGTCTGGTTGGTAGATATTGTTGTTCTTCCTATAGGTATGCAAACCCCTTCAGCCTAGACATTTAACCATGAAAACAACAGAAGCAGTCTTACTTGGTGTCCATTGACAACCATGTCTGTTTTATCCAGAAACATTCCCTTAATTTGTCAAACCCTGGAACACAGCAGCATTGCATGACATAGTAGCATACTGCAGCAGGCAAATTGATACTCCTCCAACTGAGCAGTATGATTAATTAATGCCTGCTTCCTATAGTACACAATGTGAAAAATGCAATTTGGGTGTCATTAAGCAGTATCTGAGATGACTGGCTCAAAACCCCTATCCCACCACCCCATGACCACAATAGAGAGAAACAAGCAAAGACCCATGAGAATATGTAAATCGTTCATATTGATCAAAGACAGAAACAAGCACAAACCACAAGAAACAAATAGCAATGGGTAAAGATGCTATAGTGAAAACATCAGTTACTGGTTTAAAGATAGCAAATACTAATCCATGATTCATTGCATGTTGTGTTTTCCTTATATTGGTTTGCTATCCAAGTGAAGATAGTGAGTCCAGCTATCTTGATGATAGCTTCCCCCGCCTTATACATATTTTATTCAAATCTAGTATTTAAATGTATTTTCTTCAACCTCTTTCCTAACAGAAGAACATCAATTTTGAGTAATTAAGTTTTACTTTCTATGCTATAAGAGTTTACACTAAAGCATTATAACCCATCACACAGATTAGTAATTGTTATTGAAATAAAAAAGAATCTTCTAAAGTAAAAATTTCTCCCTTTAACAGGAGAGCACTTGGAGAGAATTAAGAATTGAACTGAAGTATGAATATATTAACAGTGATACAGAAAGTATAAAAATGGAGATAAACTTTTCATCAAAATTACAGAATTAGAATCTGTGCATATGTGCCTAATAAAGTCATTTGCATTACTTTTTTCAATGGTGCTTCAAAGTTTAAAAGCCAATTCACATGTATTATATATATGTCATAAACAATATCCAGATGGTTAGTCTTCCAATTTAAACATAAGTAACAGAAAGTTTTAAGGCATTGCCTGATTGTTCTTTGTGTTTTTAATTGTGATCCTACCTTCTTCTAGCTACTATGTTGCTATTTGTATCAAATAAAATTTACCTAGAGATACTTACTGGAAAAATTAGCACATGGGGTTTGTATGGCCTTAGAAGACAAAATTTATATTAAAATAGTTTGGTGGTTTGAGTATTCTTGGCACATGGGAAGTGACACTAATAGGAGCT
This sequence comes from Mastomys coucha, assembly GCF_008632895.1. Lineage (NCBI taxonomy): Eukaryota > Metazoa > Chordata > Mammalia > Rodentia > Muridae > Mastomys > Mastomys coucha. Next base: position 84,095,784 of record NW_022196895.1, read on the forward strand.
ATGACCTTGTTGGAATAGGTGCAGCCTTGGTGGAGGAAGTGCATCACTGCGTAGGTGGGCTTTGATGGATCCTAGGATCAAGCTCTGCCCAATACAGAGGATACTCTTCTCTCAATTGCCTGAAGAAGACAGTCTCCTTTTGGCTACCTTCCAATCAAAATTTAGAACTCTCTTCATCTCCTAAATCATGTCTGTCTGCAGGCTGCCATGCTTCCTGCCATGATGATAATGGACTGAAAGTCTGAAATTGCAAGACAGCCATACTTGTTTGCCTTTATAAGAGTTGTTGTGGTCATTGTGTCTATCACAGCAATAGAAACCTTAATCAAGACAAATGGAAATACATAATTTTTCTGTATTAACTGATATGTGTTTATATATTGTGTTGGAGAGTTTTATAGTTGCAAGCAAGACAGAAAACTAATATTTTCTTTCATATATGAAATTATTCATTTTTCTTAAAAGTCTATGTGGGGAACATGGTACATTATTTTTCATTTATTTTTATTTTTATTTTTTGATTGCTTTATTTATTTTTGAGGCTATACCATATTTTTCAAGCATTATGTAATAATATATAGCATTGTTTTTCCATCCCTTTCCTCCATGTAACTTCCCAATATACCCTTGCTGACTTTTAAATTCATGGCCTAATTTTTTGTTTAATAATTGTTACACATATATATGTTATATATGATATATACATATTATGTATAATATGAAACTTAAATGCAACTGTTCCAGCCTGTATATTACTTGAATATTTGTTTTCAGGGATTATCATTTGGTACTGGATAAACAGTTGGTGTGGTCTTCATGAGAAAGACTAATTCTCCACTCACGATTTCTTAATTGCCTGTAGTTCTTTGTTTTCTCTCTATTTATCATCTATAGTTCTACCCAAGCAACGATATCATTTCACTTTCATGCAGTTATTCCAGGATATTACTAACATGAAGGTTTGAAGCTAGGACTTTTCAGATGAAAGAGAATATGAAGCATTTGACTTTTCTGGGTTATCTCATTTCTAGTTCTATCCATTTACCTGCAAAGTTGACTATTTCATTTCTCTTTAGAGCTGATTAAGATATCATTCTGCACTTGTGCTATATTTTTTCTTTTCTTTTCTTTTTATTAGATATTTTCTTTATTGACATTTCAAATGTTATCCCCTTTCCTGGAATCCCCTCTGAAAACCCCCTATTCCTTCCCCACTCCTCCTGACAACCAATCCATCAACTCCAGCTTCCCTGTCCTGGCATTCCTCTACACTGGGGCATCAAGCCTTCTCAGGACCAAGGACCTCTCTTCCCACTGATGTCCAACAAGGCCATCCTGTGCTACATGTGCAGCTGGAGCAATGGGTCCCTCCATGTGTACTCTTTGGTTGGTGGTTTAGTACCTGGGAGCTCTGGGGGTTTTGGTTGGTTCATATTGTTGTTCCTCCTATGGGTCTGCAGGAAAACACAACCAAACAGGTGTTTCATTTTTATTACCTACCCATCAGTTGCAGGACATGTAGTTTGTCTCTATTTCCTCATTATTTTGAATAGAACAACAATGAACATAGCTGAGCATATGTGTGTCTGTAGAATAGCGAGGTGATAATGTGGATTTACTTTTAGCTTTTTGAGAGTTCTCTACACCAATTTCCATAAAGGTAGCATCATTTTGTAATCCCCACCAACAGTGAATGATGATTGGTTCCCTTTTGCCCACTCTCCCTCTAGCATTTGTTGTCAGCTATTCCATTGATCTTTGCTATTGTTACTCGGGTAAGATGAAATCTCAATGCTATTTTGATTTGCACTTCACAAATTGCCTGGAACAGTAATGTATTTTGAAGATATTCCTTAGTCTCATTTTTCTCTTTTTTCTTTTCTTTACTTTCTTTCTTATTTTTTTTTTTTTTTTTTTTTTTTTTTTTTTTTTTTTTTTTTTTTTTTTTTTTTAGAATGCTATGCTCATAATCAAGGACCATTTTTTAAATGTGTTGGGGTTTTTGTTGTTGTTTCTTATTCTCTTTGATTTTTTTTTATTGTTCATTATATAGTCTTGATATATATTGGAATGTATTCTGCAAAATCGGATACATCCTTTATTGGATGTATTCTGCAAAAGTCTTCCCATTATGTGGACTTCCTCTTAACAAGGGATAATTGCTTCTTTATCTCTGCATAAGCTTTTTAGCTTTATGCACTTGCGACCATTGACCTTAACTCTTGAGAAGATGAAATCCTGCACTAGAGTTACTTTTCAATACACCTGTATCATGTAGGGCACTGCCTACGTTTTCTTTACTAGTTTTTGTTTTTCTGGGTTCATATTTATGTCTTTGGTCCAGTTGGAGTTAGTTTTTCTTCAAGGTGGTAGATATATGTCTAATTTTATTATTCTGCATGAGAGTATCCAGTTTCACAACAAGATTTGCTGAAGATGTTTTCATTCCTAGAGAGTATGCTTTTAGATTCTTTCTCAAATATTAACATGAAATTTGAAAATTTTATGAAAACTATAAACTTATGGATATTCATATTAGGTCTTTGATTTTGTTCCATTTGTCTACATGTCTATTTTGTACCAGTATCATACCATTGTTATAACTATAGTTATAAAATATATCTTGAGACCTGGAATTGTAATCCTCCAGCATTTGTCATTTTGCTCAGAATATATGTAGTTCTCTGGAATCTTTCATGGCTCCATATTAATTTTAGGATAGTTTCTTTTTTTATTTCTGTGAAGAAAAAGGCAGGTATTTTGAATTTCATCAGCTCTAAAATAGCTTTTGTTTCAATGATCCTTTTCACAATATAAATTCTACTAACCCATGATCATGGAATGGTTTTCCCATTTCCTAGCATCATTTCTATCTTTTCTCTCGAGGTTTGAAGTTTTATTGTAGATGCTACTCACTCCCTTGGTTAAGTTTACTTCAAGATATGTTATTTTATTTGAGACTGCCATGAATGAGTATGTGTTTATTATCCCTATCTTTGAATTTTTGTTGTTATTCAAATTTTGTTGTTATTTTGTTGTTATTCAAAAGTCTATTGTTGTTTACAGGTTGATTCTATATCCTGCCACATTGCTGAATTTGTTTATTATTTCTAGAAATTATTCTGGTAGAATCTTTGGGATCTCTAATAAATAATGTCATGACACCAAAAACCTGGATGGTTTGATTTCCTTTTTTCTCCTATTTATATCCTTTAATTTCCTTCTCTCCATATTGTTTGAGCTAGTACATTGGGCACAGTATTGAAAAGGAGTCAGGATAATGGATATCATCTTCTTGTTCTTGGACTCAGTTGGGTTTTCTTCAGGCTTTTATCCATTAAGGATGATGTTTCCTGAAGGTTGCTCACATACAGCTTTTTAAATACTGGAGTATATTTCCTCTATTGCCTCATGCTCTAGTATCTTTAACATGAAGGACTGTTAGATTTTATCAAAACTTTTTCTGGATATGTTGAGATAATAGTATGATTTCTGTCTTTAAGCCACTTATATTGTTTGTTACATGTATTGACTTGAGTTTGTCAAATATCTCTGCATTATATGGGTAAAGCCAACTTGCTCAAAGTGGATAATGTTTTATATATGCCTGTATTCTGTTTGCAACTATATCACTGAGGATTTATGAGTCTATGTTCACAGACCTTTAGTATCATTTTAATTGATAGCTTAAGTCTCTGGTAGGACTAAATATGTATAAATAAATAAATAAATAAATACAAAACAGTACAAAGAGCTGAAAGTCCTATCTAAGCCCACCACCATAAGCACATATAGCCAAATCAATACTTCAGTCCATGTCATCATAAGCCACATGAGATTGTCAAAAGTGGAGCATTAGTTTAATATAGAGCACTGAATTTTCTTTCTTCTTTTTTTTTTGATATAAGTACTCCTGATGTTTATTTATAATAAATGATGATTTCAGATTTTTAGGGCCATTAACAATCCTTTTTTATTTTATTACATCAAAAAAACTTATTGCATCTTAGCTTCTAAAGCAATTAATCCGTAAATTATCCTACTGTCAAGGAAAATGTTTTGTTTATCAGGAAAAGCATGTTTTATTACCTTAAGGTCAAAGTGGCTACTGAAAACAGCATCCCAGCTGCATTTCTGAATGCTGAGTTTCACACTGAATTACTTAAGTGATTTGCCTCTACACAGCATAGAAAAGATGCCTTTTAGTATACTATAAATGGAATGCTTGTTAGTGAGAATTCACATAGAGCTGCTTGATACCCTTTCCATAGGAATTCTGATTTTGTTAAGGTTTTTAGAAAAGAAATGTATTATTGTACATAGATAGCTTTGCATCTTCTAATTGCACCACTTAATTTTAATCCATATTTGTATGAGTAAATATCACTATCATCAGGAATTAAACAGTAAAATATTTAATATATAAATATATTTATTGTGTTTCAGGATCATATAGTCTACTTAATTATGTATATAGGTATATATATACATATATATACTTATACATATGTGTATACATATGTATACTTATATATTCACATATATATATGACTAGTACAAAATAATAAACCATCTGCATATTTATAAGTTTCTATTGATCCTCAGTATACATAAACCATTGCTACCTTTTTACTAATTGTACAAAATAACAGTCTTTGATGTGACATTAACATTCTGGTACATGTAGACAACACACTTTGGTCAGATTCACCATCATTCCCTTCTGCCCCCTCTCAAGATGACAAACAAATTCAAACATTGCAACGATGTTACATCATAGTGAGTCAAGCCTTGAAGGCTCTGTTTTATAAGTAGCATTTGACACCAGTTTGAGTTCACACACTTCTTGAGTAGTGCCTTGTTCACCTGAAAAGCCAACCACTTTTCTTCAACTACAAGTCATGGCATCATAAATAACTCTTTCCTAAAGGTAAAATTGGTGGCATTCTACAAATTATCAAAGTACAGTAAAATTGTAAGAGTCCATGGAAGGATTAAAGTCATTAACAGGAAAACCATCCTGAGAACTTATTAAACATACCACACTGAGGAAAGGGTCTAACTTTCACATGGACAATGAAGAGATACCCAACACTACAATGGCAATGACCCCATTGACCTGTTACCAATATCTCATTATCACAGGGGCTTCATCCAGGCTCAGTGTCCATTGGAGACTTGGCCTCTGTGAATTACCAACTGTCTTTCTTCTTTTTTTATCCTGGATCTACTGTCTAGTCATAATTCTGTTTGTGCACCTGGATCCTGTCAGCATCCTCAGCTCTGCCCTTGCCTCTTCTGGGTTCAATCCTGACCCCCTACCCCCGTTGTTTGACTCGACAGTACTTCCAGAAGACCTCCAAAAGCTTTCCTGATCTGATTATCTCAGACATTCCTTTGCATAAGCTCTCTACTTGCCTCAAGTTAGGCCTTGTCAGAGTTAATTTCAGTTGTCAATTTGATACACATCTAAGATTCATCTAAGATGAAACCTCAATGGAGAAATAGCCTGGAGCAGATTGGCCTGTGGCCATGTTTGTGAGACAATTTCTTGTTTACTAATTAATGTAGGAGGGCCAAACTCACTGTGAACAGTGCCTATTCCTCAGCAGATATATAATAAAAAATGCTAAGCACATTAGGAGGAGCAAACCAGTTTGAAGCATTACTAACTTTGTCTGTTTCAGTTCCTCCTCCAGATCCTTGCCTTGCCTTCCCTTGAAGATGGGTGAAGATGGGCAGTAACTTGTAAGAAAATGTAGAGTATTTCCTCTTTAAGTTATGTCTTGGTGTTTATCACATCAACAGAAAACAAACTAGAAAAGGCCTCTCTCTAATTCCTTTAACTCTTGCTTGACCTCTTTTGTGAGCTCTACATATATACAAATAGGTAGGTAGATGAGAGATGATGATAGATAGATAGGTAGATGGATGGATGGATAGATAGATAGATAGATAGATAGATAGATAGATAGATAGATAGATAGATAGATATTAGTGTGGATATATAAAATATGTGACCTGGAAGTTAATATCAATTATTTAAATTGGTATAAAATTGCATTATTTGGAAGATCTCAAGGGACATTGGACTACTTGGTGAATTTTAGCTAAAGAAACTGATATAGATTATGAATTTATTACTCAATAAATTCTGACCTTATGAAAAAGCCTGAATGTATCTATTTCTTGTCTAATGTAGCATACCCATGGCAAGGAACAAACAAATTTTAGACAAATTTATTCTTCATACTATTAATTTCTAGAAAAATGTTTATGGTTTTCACTCAAAAGGCAAACAAGGCCTGACTGGCATGATAGAAGGGGAGAAATTTATATTTAATATATTTGATAGCAAAACAATAACTCAGTGTGTATGTAGGGTAAAACTCTTAGTTTTGTGAAAAGCCAACCTGTGGCTTCCTACTAAGTCATGTGCCATTCTCAGATCTGTCTGCATATATGGATTAATTTAAAATCTGTAAGATCAATAATTTCCTGGGTCTTCTGACAGAACAATTGTCATAACATGGAGAGAGCTTGAAAGTCCTTATAGAGTCAGCCGTTTAAGATGCCATGCTAGTTCATGTAAGTTTATCAAGAAATGGTAATCAGTGCTATGAATGTAGTATAACTGGTCAAGCCAATACTACCAAAGAAGTGCTTTAAATGTATACTCCAAACCTATGCATCAGAATTACAGGATTCCAACAGAAATGGGGTTAAAGAAAACTGAGGCAGGGGACTGAAGTATTCAAGCAAATATGTTACCTGTGACATTAGGAATAAGAAATATATATATATGTATTATCACTCATTCCTACTTGGAGCAAAATTTGTTATTTGTTGTGATAAGAGTACTACATATGAAAGAGGATAGAGGCTAAATTTTTTATATTCTAATTCTGTCATGTATTTTTTTAATTTTGATGGATTACTGATAAGTGCATAAAATATGTTTGATACTGAATGTGTAAATTTTATATGGAACTTCACAACTCCTGTTACAAATATTTCAAATGTCAATTTTAACTGTATATTGGCTGGTTAGTGTTTGTGTGTGTGTGTGTGTGTGTGTGTGTGTGTGTGTGTATGTGTGACGGAAAGTAAGAGAGAGAGTTTTTATTTATTTGCGATTTTTTTTTCATAATAAAGTCTACTTTTTTGTTTATTTGTTTTCCTAGGTAGGATTTCTTTACGTAGCCCTAGCTGTCCTGGAACTCCCTCTGTAGACCAGTCTGGCTTTGAATTATCAGAGCTCCTCCTGTTTCTGCCTCCCAAGTGCTGGTGTTAAAGACCTGTACCAACACCACCTGGCAGTAAAGTCTACTCTTTAAAACAGAGTAACTTCTGTATCCACTCCTCTGTTGAGAGACATCTGGGTTGTTTCCAGGCTATTATAAATAAGGCTGCTATGAACGTGGTGGAGCATGTGTCTTTCTTACATGTTGCAGTATCTTTTGGGTATATGCCCAGGAGTGGTATAGCT